>NC_142079.1:10712500-10835000 GCF_059756535.1 Pantherophis guttatus | reverse complement strand
GGGGCTGCCACAAAGAAGAGGGGGGATCAGTTTATTTTCCAAAGCATCAGAAGGCACAACGGGAAACAACAGATGGAAACTAATCAAGGAGAGAAGCAGCCTGGAATTAAGGAGAAATTTCCTAACAGTGAGAACAATTAACCAGTGGAACGCCTTGCCTCTAGAAGTTGTGGGTGCCGCAACACTGGAGGTTGTTAGGAAGAATTTGTCTGAAGTGATATAGGGCTTCCTGCCTGAGCAGGAGGTTGGACTAGAAGACCTCCAAGGTCCCTTCCAACTCTGATGATGATGATGATGATGTTACAAAAAGTCCACAAACACAGCATGTCGACAGGGTTCCTATTAAGTATACAAACACTGGTTAAACAATGCTGGGAATCAACCCAAGGAACCACTTAAGCTTTGCTATTTCCACCCCCCCCCCCAATTTAATGATGTTTCATCAAAGAGCATGATTATTCATAAGGATGGATTGATCTTCATGCCATCAAGTGGCCTCAGAAGAATGGAGGAAATGGGAGAGAGAGAGAGAGAGAGAGACATCCGAATGAGGTAAGCAGCATTAAGAGGCAAACCCTGCTCCATTTCTACGTGCCTCTCGACCTCGGGCACCCAAGCAACCAACAAACACCCCCTGCCAGTTTCTCTCTTTTAAAGTCTAAATCAATCATCTGCCAGTTGGAAGCCAAGTAGGGTTGGAGGTAATCTTCATTGATAAGGCATGGATTCTTTTCTTTCTTTTTTTTTTTTTTTGGTAGGCAGTTTGGTCTAAGGCACCAAGCTAGACACCAGGAGACTGTGAGTTCTAGTCCCACCTTAAGCCTCAAGGTTAACTGGGTGACTTTGGGCCAAACACCAGGAGATGGTAAGTTCTAGTCCCACCTTAAGCCTCAAAGCTAATTGGGTGACTTTGGACCAATCACCAGGAGACAATGAGTTCTAGTCCCGCCTTAGGCATGAAAGCCAACTGGTGATTTTGGGTCAAGCACCAGGAGATGATGAGTTCTAGTCCTACCCTAAGCCTCAAGGTTAACTGGGTGACTTTGGGCCAAACACCAGGAGATGGTAGATTCTAGTCCCGCCTTAAGCCTCAAAGCTAATTGGGTGACTTTGGGCCAATCACCAGGAGATGGTAAGTTCTAGTCCCGCCTTAAGCCTCAAAGCTCATTGGGTGATTTGGGCCAATCACCAGGAGACGATGAGTTCTAGTCCCACTTTAGGCATGAAAGCCAACTGGTGATTTTGGGCCAATCACCAGGAGACTGGGGGTCCTAGTCCTTTCATAGGTCGAAAAGCCAGCAGGATGACTTGGGACCAGTCCCTCTCTTTCAGCCTAACCCACTTCATAGGATTGTTGTTGTGAGGCCAAATAGGAGGAAGAAGGTGTGTTGGATGTGGGTCACCACCTTGATTTATTTATAATAATAAATAAATAGAGCCTCGGTGGCGCAGTGGTTAGAGTGCAGTACAGTAGGCTATTTCTGCTGACTGCCAGCTGCCTGCAATTTGGCAGTTCAAATCCCACCAGGCTGAAGGTTGACTCAGCTTTCAATCTTTCCGAGGTGAGTAAAATGAGGACCCAGATTGTTGGGGGCAAGAGGCTGACTCTGTAAACCGCTTAGAGAGGGCTGTAAAACACTGTAAAGCGGTATATAAGTCTAAGTGCTACTGCTATTTGTCTCTATGTCTGTCTGTCTGTCTATTATCTATATCTATCTATCTATCTATCTATCTATCTATCTATCTATCTATCTATCTATCTATCATCTATCCATCCATCCATCCATATCTATCTAAGAGTCATGGTGGCACAGTGATTAAAATGCAGTATTGCAGGCTAACTCTGCCCACTGCCAGCAGTTCCATCCTGACAAGCTCAAGGTTGACTCAGCCTTCCATCCTTCCGAGGTGGGTAAAATGAAGACCCAGATTGTTGGGGGCAAGAGGCTGACTCTGTAAACCACTTAGAGAGGGCTGTAAAGCACTGTGAAGTGGTACATAAGTCTAAGTGCTATTGCTATTTGTCTCTATGTCTGTCTGTTTGTCTATTATCTATATCTATCTATCTATCTATTTATCTATCTATCTATCTATCTATCTATCTATCTATCTATCTATCTATCTATCTATCATCTATCCATCCATCCATCCATCCATCCATCCATCCATCCATCCATCCATCCATCCATATCTATCTAAGAGTCATGGTGGCATAGTGATTAAAATGCAGTATTGCAGGCTAACTCTGCCCACTGCCAGCAGTTCGATCCTGACAAGCTCAAAGTTGACTCAGCTTTCCATCTTTCCGAGGTGAGTAAAATGAGGACCCAGATTGTTGGGGGCAAGAGGCTGACTCTGTAAAACCGCTTAGAGAGGGCTGGAAAGCACTGTGAAGCAGTATATAAGTCTAAGTGCTGTTGCTATTGCTATAAAAAAAAAAAGAGAGGGCTGGATATTTTTTTAAAAAAACAAACACACAACTAACTCCAACCCTTTGGAATGAACTGCCCCCTGAGATACGAAATATCCCTGATCTCCGTGCTTTCTGCCGTGCCCTCAAAACCCTGATGTTCCAACAGGCAGGGCTAAACATATGAACATGTGAATGTTTTTAAAATGTTATCTAATTTTAGGTTCTATTTAATTGGGCCAAACTATGTTATAATAATAATTTTAATGAGCAATTTTATGATGTGTGTGTGTCTATATTTTTCTTGACTGTACACCGCCTTGAGTCCTACGGGAGAAAGGCGGTATAGAAATATAATAAATAAATAAAATAAATAACTCAATTCCGGTTCATTTTACCGAGTAACCAGGCAAGATCTTGTCGTGACGCATTGTGCCAGTCGCTACCTGAAGAACTGCATGACGCACAATCAACTCGGGAGGTTCGACTGTCTCAAGTACCCTGGAGTGATGTCAGACTGCATTGTTGTCAACTCAATTTCTCCGACTGGCTGACCCACATGTCCCTTTCAGTTAAGAGTAAGTCATTAGGGGGTTTCAAGGCTGAGCTGTAGGTCTGATATTCAGACATCCTTAAGGACACCTGGATGCAACCCTGGAGTGAAGGTGTTTGGAGCAAGCGTTGCTCCTAACAACCAATCCCTCTCCTTTCCTTGGGGGATGCTGGTGTTTCCAGCGCTGCGTATCCTCAACTCCTGAGTCAGTGAGTGCACAATTGGCGCTTCCTGTTTGGGTAAGTAAAGCGAAGCAGGAACACCGAGGTGTAGATAATAAGGAACTAAAGCAGCTAGCAAAGCTACCCGCAGGTTCAGCCCTTGCCTGTCTGTGTAGTAAATAATTGTGTGTTATTTGGGGAGAGGGGGGGAGCTTTCCAACGCAGACTGTTAGATTAAGCAGTTGGTATCGACAGAAGAGAATATTGGTAGCTCAGGGTTGAACTGGGGGGGGAGGGTGTCATTGACGCGATCTGAACTTGGGGGTGTTCTCGCAGACGTTTCATTACCCAGCTAAGCAACATCTTCAGCGCTAGAAGGGAGTGAGATTTGGAAGGAGGAGGAGGAGGAGGAGGAGGAGGAGGAGGAGGAGGAGGAGGAGGAGGAGGAGGAGGAGGAGGAGGAGGAGGACTGTAGGGTCCCTGAAGCGCTCTGAGCTTGGGGGTGCTCTTGTAGACATTTCATTACCCAACTAAGCAACATCATCAGTGCTAGAAGGGAGTGAGATCTGGAAGGAGGAGGAGGAGGAGGAGGACTGTAGGGTCTTTGATGCGCTCTGAGCTTGGGGGTGTTCCTGTAGACATTTCATTACCCAACTAAGTAACATCAGCAGTGATAGAAGGGTATGAGATTTGCAAGGAGGAGGAAGAGGAGGTGGAGGAGGAGGAAGAGGAAGAGGAGGAAGATTGCGCAGTCCTTGGTGCTCTCTGAACTTGGTGATTTTCTTGCAGACATTTAAATACCCAACTAGATAACATTATCGGTTTTAGAAGTGAGTGGAGTTTGCTCCCTGTTTATATACTTAATTCCCTGTCAACTACTGTATATAAACCAAAAGCAAACCCTTCACCCTTCTGGCAATGATAGTGTTACATAGTTTGGTAATGAAACGTCCAAGAAAATCACCAAACGTAGCGAGTATTTAAGCAGTTACCTCAGGTACTGGGTGTACAAGTCAAAATTAACATCCAGGCTAATTCCTTTATGCAAAACCCACAAGTACACCTCTTGAACCAGAATGTTAATGAGCCAACCTTCTGAAGAAATGAACTATTTCTGTTTTCAATAAAGTTTCTCTTACCACCTCTGTGTGCATTTAAATGTTTGTGTAATTAAATTTCACCGTCACCAATCCTTTGACTGGAGGATCAGTGTTTGCTCATTAATATTGCTGCTATTGTTATTATTATTGTTGTTGTTGTTCTATATCCGTGATGGCGAACCTATGGCATGCGTGCCACAGGTGGCATAGGTAGCGATATCGGTGGGCATGCGTGCTCAGTTCCGGCACCAGTGGATTTTTGGGCCTTCTGGGCCCACCGGAAGTAGGGAAACAGGCTGTTTCCTGCCTCTGGAGGGCCTCAGGGGGTGGTGGGGAAGGTCACTTTTTCTCTCTCCCCAGGCTCCAAAGCCTTTCTAGGAGCCTGGGGAGGGCGAAAACAGCCTTCCCCACCCCCACCAGAGGCCCTCTGGAGGCCGGAAATGGCCCGTTTGCCAACTTCCAGTGGGACCGGAAGGCCCGTTTTTTGCTGTCCCCAGCTTCCAGAACAGTGGGACCGGAAGTTGGAAAATGGGCTGTTTCCAGCCTCCGGAGGGCCTCTGGGGTGGGGTGGGGAAGGCGATTTTCACCCTCCCCAAGCTCCTAGAAAGGCTCTGGAGCCTGGGGAGAGAGAAAAACAAGTCTACTGGGCCCACCGGGCCGTTGCATACCAGGAGCGGGGGGGGAGCGCATGCATGCCGGGGGGGCGCATAGAATTATGGGTGTGGGCACGCGTGCGTACAACCCCCCCTCCCCACCCACTCCTGGCACGCGATGGCAAAAAGGTTAGCCATCACTGTTATATATGCTACACAACTTCCAACAACTCTGTATTAATTTTGCTTTAATGACTGGCATCAAATAAAGAAGAAATTATTACCTTGCATTAAAGATAAAAATTCAATTCGGAGATTCAACTCAGAGGGATTCAATTAAATGTTAATCCAATCAGAAGGTTGGACTGAATTAAATCAGATACTTCTGGATACATTTGGATAATTTGGACACATCTGTGCATTGGTCAGAAAACATTTTTCTTAACAGATTTGGAAATCTTACTCACATCAGTTTCATAATTTCATTTGGATTATTGAAATTGGATCAATGCAAATATTAAAGCGGGGATCTTTTTTTTTTTTTTTTAAAGAAAACAAGTCCAAACCTAACTTAGTTGCACACTTGAATCAAACCAATGATTTGAATTGGATATTGTCGGATGTACACAGAGCTATTGCTTCTTTCTATATCGTGGTTTATAAAATAAATCGTTCAAAGCTAATAGGGGAATACAGCTGTCATAATTAGAAAAGAGAAGAAGGTTGTCTGCAGGTGTGTTTTGCAAAATTTCCACCACCCAGAATTAAATTGCGATGGGAAAACGGTCTCTGAGCTATATCATGGATAATAAATGCACAGATTAGTCTACAGCTGGTCCATTTCATTTCTGTATGTTAGTTACTCAATTTCTCCCATACCATTTAAACTGGAATCTGCAATTAAACACACTCACATGCCACAAAATCTCACCGAAAAATGGGTTTCTCCCCATTATTTGACTAGCATTCACAAGGTGTGGGCATTCACAGCGGGAACAATCAACCCATGGAACAGAAGTTGCCTTCAGAATTTGTGGGAGCTTCATCCTTGGAAGCTTTCAAGAAGAGACTGGGCTGCCATCTGTCAGAAATGGTGTAGGGTCTCCTGCTTGGGCAGAGGGTTAGACTAGATGACCTACAAGGTCCCTTCCAACTCTGTTAATCTGAATCAATCTAAGATGATCAAAGGCCTGGAGACTAAAACATACAATGAACGGTTGCAGGAACTAGGACTGGCTAGTCTAGTGAAGAGAAGGACCAGGGGAGACAGGATAGCATCTTTCAATATTGGAGGGGCTGCCACAGAGAGGAGAGGGTCAAGCTATTTTTCAAAGCACCCGAAGGCCAGACAAGGAATAATGGATGGAAACTGAACAAGAAGAGATTCAGCCTGGAACTAAGGAGAAATTTTCTGAAACTGAGAACAACCCATGGAACAGAAGTTGCCTTCGGAAGTTGTGGGAGCTTCAACACTGGAGATTTTCAAGAAGAAACTGGACTGCCATCTGTGAGAAATGGTGTAGGGTCTCCTGCTTGGGTGGGGGTTTGGACTAGATGACCTACAAGATTCCTTCCAACACTGTTAATCTGTTATTTGCACCGAATGGATTCTTTAACCATGAGGGAAACATCAAACACATATGGATGTTTGTATGTAGTGTGGGTGTTGTTGACCCTTTTTTGATCTGTCCGCTGGGAGTCTGATGCAATCCCCTTTCGGGAGAGAGGGCTGAAGGAAAACAAAAACGAAAAACGAGCAAACACCTGCTTTTCACTCCGGTTCAGCTTCCTCCATCGAGACAGATTCAATTTTCTTTCCAGTTGGTATTCACTTAGTCTCCCGTTCCTTCCTGAAAATTCCGGGAGATGGAAGTGAAATTCCAAATTAGCTACCAGAAAACTTCAGAAACAGCTTCTCCACTTCTTCTGTTGGCTCAAAGGGATCGTTGAGGCTGAACCCTTGATGTAAAATGCTCAGTTGGGGCCAATGATAGTCCTTTTTCTCACAACGGAAAGTTGTCCACTTGGACTGCACAAAAACGCTTCGTCAAGGTTAATTCCAGCTGCACCGCTGAGGCCCTAATAGATGTAATAGGTACCATCAATCCTGAAGACCCTTAATAGGTTAAAGTCACCGGGCCTACAAAATTTCCGCATCTAGATCAGGACCTTGGAGAGCAACTGAGGGGGGGGGAGCTTGATCAGCAATGCCATTCTGCTCCTTTACAGATTACAGACTAAGAGTTGGAAGGGACCTTGTAGGTCATCTAGTCGAGCGGTGGTCCGTGGACCACTGGTGGTCCATGAGAAAATTTTGGTGGTCTGCAGAAAAATTATTTGCATTTTTTTATATTGCACTAAATAAAGGGTCCTCAAACTACGGCCCCTGGGGCGGATACGTGCAATGAAAGTTTGTGTTGCTGCAGAGAGTCTCCCCCTTCGGGGCCTTTTTGTGTGGGTTGGAGGGGGGCAGAAATTCTGACTTGGGGTCTGCTTCAGCCTCCTGGTTTGGGGCTTTGGGTGAAGGTTGGAGGGAAGTGCTGCTGGTGGCGAAGAGCCGGAGGGCCTCGTTCCAGTGGGACTGCATCATGGCCTGGAACTGGCTGACCATCTCAGCCTGCTGTGTCAGGGCATTTATTAATCCCATGTTTGGCTCTGGGACTAATTACCCTGGTTTAAAGGAGGAGATGAATCGAGGCTTATTCCAAGTTGCAATATTCTGAAAAGAAACGCGAGGAAGGTTTCTAATAAAACTCATTTATTTGTTATAAAGAAAATAAAACACCTCACTAACTAAGAAAAGTTAATTGTTACATTTTTGAAAATAATTCTTGCCGGCTATGTCAGCCGGACCTTGCTGGAAAGAGAACAAAGGAAAAAGTGTGAGAAGCAAGTGAAGGAATGTGGGTGGATACGGAAACACGTAGCTTACTGATAAGAAGTTGGCAAGCTACGGAGAGTCTGACAGTCCAGAAATAATGAGCTCAGCTGGTAAATAAAATAACGCAGTGACATGCTGAGCCTCCAGGTGCTGATACCTGGCCTTGCACTCCTACAGGTCTTCCCTCTGCTTGGAAAGCCTATGCTCCTAGTCCTCAGTGAGGTGCTTCTGCTGAGCCTCCTTCTCGGTCAGATCCAATTTGAATTGAGCTGTTTTGCCAACTCTTTCTCCTGGTGGCTGCTTAGCTCCAACAACTGCTTCCTGTTGGGGCACTAAGGAGCCTGGCTGGGCAGGCGAGGAGTAGTGAGTAGAGGCTGGCAAGGTGCCCCTCGACATGAGTGACATTGAGTTGGCCATGCCCACCCAATCACATGCCCACCTTGTCACGCCCAACCAGCCATTCATTAGGCAGATCATATTAGTGGTCCGCGGGATTTAAAATTATGAATGTAGTGGTCCCTGAGGTCCGAAAAGTTGGTGACCCCTGCTTTGTAGCAGCCCTAAACAGAACAGAATTAAAGAGTTGGAAGGGACCTTGGAGGTCTTCTAGTCCAACCCCCTGCTCAGGCAGGAAACCCTATACCATTTCAGACAAAGGTCTATCCAGCGTCTTCTTAGAAGCCTCCAGTGATGAAACACCCACTTCTTCTGATGGCAAGCTGTTCCACTGGTTAATTGTTCTCACTGCTTAGGAAACTTCTATGTTCTAGGTTGCTTCCCTCCTTGAGGAGTTTCCATCTGTTGTTTCTTGTCTTGACTTCTGGTGCTTTGGAAAATAGCTTGGCCCCCTGTTCAGAGGACGTTGAAAGGCAAACTGGACAACCACACTGTAGCTTTGTATCTTGTGCGAACCCAACCTGTGATTTCATTTAGAGCCCCGTGTGTTGTGCCAACTTCAAAAACAATTGGATTAACGGATTAAGCCATGGTTCGGCTACTGGTGGAAGAGTTATCATGCGAAAACAGCCCATAATTATATAGAGGTGACATCTCAACAGGGAGTTACAGCTTTCAGAGGGCACTTGAAAGCAAAACAAGGCAGGTGTGTAGCCCTGCCTCTTCCAAGGTGAGTTGTAGACTTCGAGGCATCTTTTCCCGATTGTGCATTGTTTTGTTTTTATGGTGAAGAAATGGTCATCTAATTAAGGATTTGCCTGCTAAACTTGAATAAGAGAGCACTTTTGAAGGTTGTACACCCTGAACTTCATCTGAATCCTTCTCTACTCTGTGTAGTTTAGAGGTCTTCTCCAAACCCTCTAGATGTGTGGACTTCAACTCCCACAATTCTCAGCAGTAGCATTCCTGGTTGTGGAATTCTGGGAGTTGAAGTCCACATTTTGGAGGTCATCCAGGCTGAGGGAAATTAGGGACTTGTCTGCTAAACGTGAAGAAGAGGACACTTTTGAAAGTTGTGCACCTTAAACTTCATCTGAATCCTTCTCCACTCTGTGTAGTTTAGAGGTCTTCTCCAAACCCTCCAAATGTGTGGACTTCAACTCTCACAATTCTCAGCAGTAGAATTCCTGGTTGTGGAATTCTGGGAGTTGAAGCAGGGGTGCTATTCAGCAGGTTCTGACAGGTTCTGGAGAACCGGTAGCAGAAATTTTGAGTAGTTCGGAGAACTGGCAAATACCACCTGTGGCTAGCCCCAGTGTGGGGTGGGAATGGAGATTTTGCAATATCCTTCCTCCAGGAGTGGGGAGGGAATGGGGATTTTGCAGTATCCTTCCCCCAGGGGTGGGGAGGGAATTGAGATTTTGCAGTATCCTTCCCCTGGAGTGGGGAGGGAATAGGGATTTTGCAATATCCTTCCTCCAGGAGTGGGGAGGGAATGGGGATTTTGCAATATCCTTCCCCCAGGGGTGGGGAGGGAATGGGGATTTTGCAGTATCCTTCCTCCAGGAGTGGGGAGGGAATGGGGATTTTGCAGTATCCTTCCCCCAGGGGTGGGGAGGGAATGGGGATTTTGCAGTATCCTTCCTCCAGGAGTAGGGAGGGAATGGGGATTTTGCAGGATCCTTCCCCTGGAGTGGGGAGGGGATGGGGATTTTGCAATATCCTTCCCCTGCCACACCCACCAAGCCACGCCCACAGAACTGGTAGTTTAAAAAATTGAATTCTACCACTAAATTGAAGTCCATATTTTGGTGGTCATCCAGGTTGTAGGAAATTACTCCAGGTTCAAAGACGTGATCGCCAACACTTTTTCACTAGTTTCCAGCGCTCTTCCCTGGAAGTGCTAAAATTCATCCTAGAATCTTCTAGCCACAAAATACATTTCGCCCTACATTTATTTTCCTCCTCTTTTGGCTAAGTGGAACCAGTGGCATGCTATAAAATGCTCTCTTGGTGAATGCACCATGCTGGTTTTTTTTTATTTCCTCCCCCCCACTTTCCAGTCCCAGCCAGGCTGTCACTTAGGAACAGGATCCATTCATCAAGCCTAAAATTACTGCTGTATTTAATCTTCTCAAAGAGAACACAATCGAATTATGATGAGGTGCGAAGAACGATAATCTGCCAGAATTTATTTTTTTTAAAAAAAGAAACAGCAACAAACTCCCCCTTCCAACTTCTTTCTCCGAAACGCCTGCCACCCCTAATAGGCCAATGAAGTCTAATAAGAAAGAGACGCGTAGGACAAGGTGCAAAGCATCTGCATAATAAGAAGATAAAAACTGTCCTCATCTTTTTTTTCCCCCACAGATTGAATGAAATCTAATTACATGCCATATTGATTGTTGTGTATTACTGGAAGAGATGGCTGGGTGGGGGGGGGGAGGAAAAATGAGAAAAAGGAGGTGGTGGGGGGAGAGAGAAGCAATTACAGTAAAATTGCAAGCTGACCCTCTGAATTGCTTTCGGCATTAAAAGAACTGTGAGCGTCCCCGGGGAGACGAAACCTTTATTTTTCACCCCCTAACTCTTCCCGTTAAATGATGGTCTATGTGGTTATCTGCGGAAATCTGTAGAGGAAATCTAGTCAATTATGTCTACAGGTTGATGTGAGCTCATTAGAGGAAAGATTAAATTCTGTTGAACTCGGCTGGGCTTGTTTTTTGGATAAACGGGCAACTCGTGCGGCAGGTGTAACCGTGGCTCGATCACACGTCGCTGTGAGTCACTTCTTCTTCATGGGTGTTGAGGAGGTCGACAAGAGGTGCCCATCACACGAGCTGGATGCTATTCTGGAGATTGGCCTGGCTGGACATTTGCCAGGGACTGAAGAGTAGCATTTGGTGACCTCTCTGAAGTTATTTAAAGGAATAAATTTAATTCTTCCTTCACTTTATGAAGACCCAGGCATTCTATATCGATTCTTGAGTCCAAGAAAGCAAAACTATCTACCGCCTTGGCTTATTTGCTGGCACTGAAAGTTCACAATGCTATTGGGTGACATTATAGATAGTCCTTGACTTATGACTGTAAGTCGTGCTAATCATTAAGCGGGTCATCATGTGACCAATCTGATTTTACTTTTTTGTATGTGTGGTTGTTGTTCAGCAAACATCAGAGTCATTAAGTGAACTCATTGTCCACGATAGATAGATGATAGACAGATAGATATAGATAGATAGATAGATAGATAGATAGATAGATAGATAGATAATAGATAGATAGATGATAGATGATAGATGATAGAGAGATAGAGAGATACCCTGTTTCCCCCAAAATAAGACAACCCCTGATAATAAGCCCAATCGGGCTTTTGAGCACATGGCAATAAAGCCAAGTGCTTATTTCAGGGTTCAAAAAAATATAAGACAGGGTCTTATTTTTGGGGAAACATGGTAGATAGATAGATGATAGATAGATAGATAGATAGATAGATAGATAGATAGATAGATAGATAGATAGATAGATAGACAGACAGACAGACAGACAGACAGACAGACAGACAGAGATGATAGATGATAGATGATAGATGATAGATGATAGATGATAGATGATAGATGATAGATGATAGATGGATAGATAGATAGATAGATAGATAGATAGATAGATAGATAGATAGATACCCTGTTTTCCCCAAAATAAGACATCCCTTGATAATAAGCCCAATTGGGCTTTTGAGCACATGGCAATAAGGCCAAGTGCTTATTTCAGGATTCAAAAAAATATAAGACAGGGTCTTATTTTGGGGGAAACACAATAGATAGATAGATAGATAGATAGATAGATAGATAGATAGATAGATAGATAGATAGATAGATAGATAGATAGATAGATAATTATTTTACAAATAACTGAAGGCGGTGAACATATCCAACCCACCTTCTTCTTCCTATTTTCCCCATAAACAACAACTTGGGAGGTGGGTTGGGCTGAGAAACAGAGACTGGCCCAAAAGCACCCAGCCAAGTTTTTGTGATTAAGGCAGAACTAGAACTTGCCCTCTCCTGGTGACTGGCCAAGTGACTCAGCTGGCTTTCATGGCTAAGGTGGGACTAGAATTTACAATCTCCTAGCTTCTAGCCTGGTGCCTTGACCACTAGACCAAACTGGCAATAGGCAGGTTTTTTTTTATTGGAAACTGAAAATAAACGCCACAATGTGATGTCTTCATGCTGTACAACTTGGCCTAGGTGCGTTATAGACTTTCGATACAGACTTTCTCCTAAGGAGCAGACATCTGTTTATAGATCTTTATAGATCTCTCTCTATCTATCTCTCTTCTCTCTCTCTTCTCTCCCTCTCCCTCCCTCTCTCTCCCTCCCTTCTCCCTTCTCTCTCTCTCTTCCCTCTCTTTCTCCTCTCTCCTCTCTTCTCTCTCTCTTCCCTCCTCTCTCTCCTCTCCTCTCTCTCCTCTCTCTCACTCTCTCCTCTTCTCTCCTCTCTTCTCTCTCCTCTCTTCTCTCTCTTTCTTCTCTCTCTCTCTCCTATCTCTCTTCCCTCCTCTCTCTCCTCTCCTCTATCTCCTCTCTCTCACTCTCTTCTCTCCTCTCTCTCACTCTCTCCTCTTCTCTCTGTTTCTTCTCTCTCTCCTCTCTCTCTTCCCTCCTCTCTCTCCTCTCCTCTCTCTCCTCTCTCTCCCTCTCGTCTCTTCTCTCCTCTCTCTCTCTTCTCTTCTTCTCTCTCTTCTCTCTCTCTCCTCTCTCTCTCTCTTGTTTCTCTCCCTCTCTCCTCCTCCTCCTCCTCTGTCTCCCACTGACTGTCTCCCACTCCCTCCTCCTCCTCCTCTGACTCCCACTGCAGATATTGGAGGAAAGGCAACAAGCGAGCCATTTCCTTACAACATCCTTAGATACCAGTTACGTCCTCCATGCCCCCCTCCCTCCCCTGGAGGTCCTCCCCAGGTCTCCCCTGGGGAGACCTCCCCAGGTCTCATCCTGATGGAACTGGAAGAAGCTACAGGATCTATTACCATCCTGCTGTCCAGCCTCAGGTGGAAGGAACACACACGTTGAAGGAAGATTGTTTGAATAACATAAATAACCCATGTTTAAACAGCCTCGCTCCCAAAGGTTGAAGCTTACTGCGCGAGCCGCTGTAAAATGATCTTGTCATTGCCTTGCGAGTCTTGACAGTGGTCACTCAACTCTCCCCATTTCTATTAAAGGACAAACACAGCGTGTTAACCAATAGAGAGGTTGATGAAGTGCACCAGACGGAGCTGTTGTGCAAAATTCAGGCAGAGTTGAAAAAGAAAAGAAGAGAAAGAGAGAAAAGAGGCAATTTCCATGGCTCCATCAGGACAACATGCTTTTCGCCGACAACATCTCAGAAGCTTTCTGAAAGACGAATATTCATAGAAAGTGAGAGACGAAAAATCAATCGCTGGAAAAAAAAAAAAGTGGTTTGAGGCATCAATTCAGCCTGGGCAGATAGTGCTAGTCAAGAGATATTCCCTTATTATTATTATTATTTTGGTACTTCTCTCAAACAAAAAAAGCTTAGCTCGAATTTGGTGAAGTCTAGTACAATACTTAATGAGAAGGAAGGACTCACTGGAGAAGAGCTTAATGCTGGAAACGATGGAGGGCAAAAGAAGAAGGGGACGGCAGAGAATGAGGTGGCTGGATGGAGTCACTGAAGCAGTCGGCGTGAGCTTAAATGGACTCCAGAGGATGGTAGAGGACAGGAAGGCCTGAAGGAACATTGTCCATGGGACACAACTTTGCAACTAACAACAACGATAGATAGATAGATAGATAGATAGATAGATAGATAGATAGATAGATGGATGGATGGATGGATGGATGGATGGATGGATGGACGGACAGATGGACAGACGGACAGACAGACAGACAGATTCAAGGGACTCCTGCGAGTCCCTTGGATTGCAAGGCGATCCAACCGGTCAGTCCTAGGGGAGATCAACCCCGACTGCTCTTTAGAAGGCCAGATCCTGAAGAGGAAACTCAAATCCTTTGGCCACCTAATGAGAAGGAAGGACTCTCTGGAGAAGAGCCTAATGCTGGGAACGATGGAGGGCAAAAGAAGAAGGGGACGGCAGAGAAGGAGGTGGCTGGATGGAGTCACCGAAGCAGTCGGCCTGAGCTTAAATGGACTTTGGGGGATGGTAGAGGACAGGAAGGCCTGGAGGAACATTGTCCATGGGGTCGCGATGGGTCGGACACAACTTCGCAACTAACAACAATATGTACAATTTAGCATTCTGAACCAGAACATTTTAAGTTCTACAGGCAACGTATGTTCCTCAAGGCAGGCCCAGTAGCAATACTGAGTAGACTTACTCAACAGTAAATCTACATTGTGTTGAGGGGAAGTTATTTCCAGATCAGTGAGCAGCATGAACTTCTAAAGGAAGATTGAACATTGTTTTATAAAACATAGAATCAAAAGCTTGGAAGTGACCTCAGAGGTCTTCTAGTCCAATCCCCTGCTCAAGGGAAGAGGACTTGTACCACGCTGGTCAAATAATTGTCCTGTCTATTTGAAAACTTCCAGTGATGTAACATCCACAAGAGACCCTTTCTCTTGATCCCACTAGATCAGTGTTTCTCAACCTTGGAAGCTTGAAGATGGGTGGACTTCAACTCCCAGAATCCTGCTGCTGGCTGGGGGATTCTGGGAGTTGAAGTCCACCCATCTTCAAGCTACCAAGGTTGAGAAACACTGCACTAGATGGACTTGTAATATTCCCTGTCTCGCCCACTCTGGTAGGTTGGGTGGAGGACATGATAGCAGTGTTCCAATATTTGAGGGGCTGCCTCCACAAAGAAGAGGGGGTCAACCAATTTTCCAAAGTACCAGAAGGCAGGACAAGAAGCAATGGATGGAAATTAATGAAGGAGAGAAGCAACCTGGAATTGAGGAGAAATTTCCTGACAGTGAGAACAATTAATCAGTAGCATCAGAAGTTGTGGGTGTTCCAACAGAGGTTTTTAAGAAGAGACTGGACAGCCATTTGCCTGAAATGGTATGGGGTCTCCTGCCTAAGCAGGGGGTTGAAGATCTCCAAGGTCCCTCCAGGCCTTTTAATTCTATGTTCTAGAAAGCAATGCTCAACCGTCCTTTAGAGGTTTGTGCTGTCAGGTTGCTCCCTAATCTGGAAATAGCTCCCTTTCAGGACACAGGAGGTTTGCTGTTATTCTGTTATTCTGATGTAACTGGGAAAAGATGGCCCCAATAACCTGGCCCCAATTTCATGTAGGGTTTTGAAGGTGACAAACCAGCACCTTGAATTGGACCGGGAAGCAAATTGTCCAGACAATGCAGCTCCCGCAGGACAATATGCAAAAAAACCCCAACCCCAACTGATGGAATTTTAGCCATCTCCTTTTATTATATTTTACTTTGTATTCTTCAAAAGAGTTAGGATGACCAATAAAGGGGAATATTTGAAATGAGGGGTCCTTGGGGCTCTCTGAGTTTGGTGGGTTTTCTTGCAGATGTTTCATGACCCAAATTTGGTAACATTATCAGCGCTCGATAATCATCACTAGTTTGGGCAATGAAACATCTGCAAGAAAACTGCCAAGCTCAGAAAGCACCAAGGACCCCAGAGTTCTTCTTCTTCTCCTCCTCCTCCTCCTCCTCCTCCTCCTCCTCCTCCTCCTCCTCCTCCTCCTCCTCCTCCTCCTCCTCCTTCCTCCTCCTCCTCCTCCTCCTGCTCCCCCACCCCACCCCACTCCCTTCTAATACTGATGATGTTGCCTAGTTAAGGCAATGAAACATCTGCAAGAAAACCACCAAGCTCAGAGAGCACCAAGGACCCCAGAGTTCTCCTCCTCCTCCTCCTCCTCCTCCTCCTCCTCCTCCTCCTCCCTCCTCCTCCTCCTGCTCCCCCACCCCACCCCACTCCCTTCTAATACTGATGATGTTGCCTAGTTAGGGCAATGAAACGTCTCCAAGAAAATCACCAAGCTCAGAGAGCACCAAGGACCCCAGAGTTCCCTCCCTTCCTTCCTTCCTTCCTTCCTTCCTTCCTTCCTTCCTTCCTTCCTTCCTTCCTTCCTTCCTTCCTTCCTTCCTTCCTTCTATCCATCCTTCCATCGATCCATTGATCCATTCATCCATGGTGCACAGTGGTTAGAATGCAGGCTAACTCTGTTGGCTGCCAGCAGTTCAATCCTGACTGGCTCAAGGTTGACTCAGCCTTCCATCCTTTTGAGGTGGGTAAAATGAGGACCCAGGTTGTTGGGGGCAACAGGCTGACTCTGTAAACCGCTTAGAGAAGGCTGTAAAAGCACTGTGAAGCCCATATATAAGTGCTGTTGCTATTGCCCTTCCTTCCTTCCTTCCTTCCTTCCTTCCTTCCTTCCTTCCTTCCTTCCTTCCTTCCTTCCTTCCTTCCTCCTCCTCACACATCCCACTCCCTTCTAATATTGATGATGTTGCCTAGTTTGGGCAATGAAACGTCTCCAAGAAAACCACCAAGCTCAGAGAGCACTGAGTTAGGATGAGACAGAACAAAATGGAGGCCCCTTCCCAGCTTTCTGCACATCTGAGAATTAGGATTGGGGAGACTGAAGTGTGAAAGTGTAGAAGCATAGAGGCAATGTGCCAAACAGCTCAACTTTTTTCTGCAGGGTCTAAACTAGAGATTTCTATCCAGTCTGCAAATTACTTCTAAACAATATAAATCAAGTCTGTTTCCATTAGAGATCTGCTTACACGGAGGGAAAAAAAGTACTGTAATAAAAATACTTCATTTGTTTATCATAAAACCATACATATTCATATACATATACATATACATATACATATACATATACATATACATATACATATACATATACATATGCATATGCATATGCATATACACACTCACACACTATGTTTTCCCCAAAATAAGACTCGACAGGAAAATAAGCCCTAGCATGATTTTTCAGGATACTTGTAATATAAGCCCTACCCCCAAAATAAGCCCCAGTTAAGATCATTAGCCAGGCAGATATATTTAGTAATATACACTGCTCAAAAAAATAAAGGGAACCCAAGCAGAAGACATCCAAGATCTGAATGAATGAATGAAATAGCCTTATTAAATACTTCGTTCATTACATACAGTAGTTTTGTGTTCCCTTTAGTTGTTTGAGCAGTGTATAAACTACTGTATGTAAAGAACAAAGTATTTAATAAGGCTA
The DNA here is from genome assembly GCF_059756535.1 of Pantherophis guttatus. NCBI lineage: Eukaryota > Metazoa > Chordata > Lepidosauria > Squamata > Colubridae > Pantherophis > Pantherophis guttatus. The sequence continues at coordinate 10,817,688 of NC_142079.1, read as the reverse complement.
TTTCATTCATTCAGATCTCGGATGTCTTCTGCTTGTGTTCCCTTTGTTTTTTTGAGCAGTATATTTCCCCCCAAAATAAGACATCATCTGAAAATAAGCCCTAATGCATCTTTTGGAGCAAACATTAATGTAAGACTCGGTCTTATTTTCGGGGGAACACGGTGTGTGTGTGTGTGTGTGTGTGTGTACACACACCCACGCACACACCCACACACACACACACCCCATATTTTTCAGAGCATAAGATGCACCTTTCCCCCCCCCCAAAAAAGAGGGGTGAAAATCTGGGTGCATCTTATACTATGAATGTAGCCCCTGCCCAGCTTCTCAAACGGAGGTTTCAGAGGCTGAAAAAAGCATCAGAAACAAAGCTTCAGAAAAAAAGCTTTCAAATAGAGCTTCAGAGGCTTTTTTTCTGAAGCTCTGTTTCGGAGGCTTTCAGAGGCAGGAAAAAAAGTTTTTTCTGAAACTGAGTTACAGAAGTTTCAAAGGCAGAAAAAAAAAGCAAAAAAAAAAAAAAAAAAAAGCAAGGCACAGAGCTCACAACCAAGGAACCTGTTGCTAAAATTCACCTCTGGGAACAGCTGATTGGGGGTATTCCGGGATGCCGATCCACCTGCCAATCAGCTTGTTCTCTTATTTTTCTTCCCAAAAACTAAGGTACATCTTATACTCCGGTCCATATATACTATATATAGGAGGCGAAGGGGAAAATAAATTAAGGGGAAGAGAGGGAAAAAATTGGGGGGGGGGGTTCTATTTGGTTTATATATCATTCTTTCAACGGCTGAGGAATCTTTTATAACTTCTCTCTTTCTAACTCCTCATTGAGAGAACTAAGTTAAAAATTAGCGACTTGCCTCAAGGTTCTTCAGTGAATCTGTGTCGAAGTAGGAAGCGGCGTTTAAATTTCCCAACAATAAAAACAATTGCCTGTGGTTAACAAACATAGTTTAGGGGAAACGTATTCTGTCTCATTTTTTTTTCTTCCCTTGCCGTTCCAACCGTGTTCCATGGCTCAGGGTAGTTTGCGGCAATTAAAAGCAGAAAATAAACAGAATAAAGCCAGGGTGTGAAAATGAGAAACGAGCTTTAGCAGGGAATAGACATCTAAACTGAAGATCCCTCAGCTAAAAAAAAGGGGGGGAGGGGAAATCACAGGCCCAGCAAAAGGAAAGCAAATACAAATAAGTAAGCCCTCGACTTACGACCGTTGCTAAGCGAGACATTGATTAACTGAGTTTTGCCCTGTTTTACAACCTTGCCTGCCACATTTGGGAAGTGGATCACTGCGGTTGTTAAGTTAGTCACATGGTTGTTAAATGAATCTGGCATCACCACTGGCTGTTCTTGTCAGGAGGTCGCAAAAGGGGGATCATGAAACCCCGGGATACTGCAAACCGTCGTAAATATGAGTCACCGAAGCCAAGCTTCAGTGAATTTTGATTACGTGACCTGGGGATGCTACAATGGTCGTAAACACGAAAAACGGTCATAACCTATAATTCCCCAAATGTAAGAATTCAACTTCCAGGCTCTACAACAAGAGAATAAAGAGCTGCGGTGGCACAGTGGTTAGAGTGCAGTACTGCAGGCTGCTTCTGCTGACTGCTGGCTGGCTGGCTGCAATTTGGCAGTTTGAATCTCACCAGGGTCAAGGTTGACTCAGCCTTTCCATCCTTCCAAGGTGGGTAAAACGAGGACCCAGATTGTTGGGGGCAAGAGGCTGACTCACTAAACCACATAGAGAGGGCTGAAAAGCACTGTGAAGCGGTATATAAGTCTAAGGGCTATTGTCCTTCCTCCCTTCCTTCCTTCCTTCCTTCCTTCCTTCCTTCCTTCCTTCCTTCCTTCCTTCTTCCCTCCCTCCCTCCCTCCCTCCCTCCCTCCCTCCCTTCCTTCCTTCCTGGTACCCGTGCCCGGTATGACTCAATGCCAGAGGCGCACAGAACGCTGTTACCATCCCACCAAAGGTGGTCCCTATTTTTCTACTTGCATTTTTAACGTGAATTTTTTACCCATCATTTAGAAACCATCAAACCTACCTTGGAAAACCTATTCAATAAACTGATTTTTGTTTGTCAATTAAAAAGAGATGGAAGCAAGCTGGCAACTGAATGGCGAGACACATCGCACTGTGTGCCCCAGAAATAGGAGAGGGACCAATTATTCATGGTAATCATTGCCTGTTTGAGATGTTCCTCCATCTTATGCTTGACACAACTGTGACATGAGTAGCTCCGATGCTCCCAATTCTCATCTGAATCGGTGTGCTTTACACAGCCCTACACCAGTTTAATTGTGACTGAAGCTGAAGTAGGATACTTTGTCTTATAAATGCCTCTCAAACTTTTGCGAAGTATCATTGAAGTATGTCCCAAAGGTGCTTTTTCAAGAGACAACTGGGCTTTGTTTTTCTTTGAAGACGTTTCCCTTCTCACCCAAGTGCAAATGGGCTGAAAGAGGGGTCAAAGAGGCCATCTATGTCAAAAGTGAACAGCTCTCTCTCAACGGAGGGGGAGGGATATGACATCGTCTGTCTCCAGTCTACAACACAGTCCGTTCAGCAGTTCCAAGAAGGCTCCACACTCATTTGCACCACGCAGGTGACCCAGAGGACACATATAATCCTCCAAGTGGCCTCAATGACCCTCTAAAAGGATGCAAATGACCAGCTGACTGCAAGGAATATAAATCCTTCCCTTCCCCATGATCCAGTCAGAACGGAAGAAGCTTCTTGGATGAGAAGGGAAACGTCTTCAAAGAAAAACAAGAAAGTCCAGTTGCCTCCTGAAAAAAGCACCTTTGGAACAACTATGCTGAGAATCTCCACAGAAATCATTGAAGTATGATGTGTCTTAAGCTTTTATATTGAACTGTAAAATCAAACGCTCCTATCAAATAGTGGACATTTAAAAAGAGAGAGAGAGAGAGAGAGTAGGACCAATAGTTTGGGTCAGCTTGATTTAAACCATGCAATAACCGGGATTTAATTTATATACATCAAATTAGTGTTTTTTTTAATTATTATTAAACAACAGTTTTGGTCACCACACTATAAAAAAGATGTTGAGACTCTAGAAAGGGTGCAGAGAAGAGTAACAGGATGATCAGGGGACTGGAAGCTAAGACATATGAAGAAGGGTTGCAGGAACTGGGCATGGCTAGTCTAGTGAAGAGAAGGACCAGGGGAGACAGGATAGCATCTTCCAATATCTCAGGGGCTGCCACAGAGAGGAGGAAGGGGGTCAAGCTATTTTCCAAAGCACCTGAAGGCCAGGCAAGGAATAATGGATGGAAACCGATCAAGGAGAGATTCAACCTGGAAATAAGGAGGAATTTCCTGACAGTGAGATCAATCAATCAATGGAACAGAAGTTGCCTTCAAAAGTTGTCGGAGCTTCATCATTGGAAGCTTTCAAGAAAAGATTGGACGGCCATTTGTCAGAAATGGTGTAGGGACTCCTGCTTAGGCGGGGGGTTGGACTAGATGACCTATAAGGTACCTTCCAACTCTGTTAATCTGTTATCTGTTACCCTCTTCCAGGTAGTGTAAGAGGAGGGGTGATAGAATAAGAAACTGGAAAAGCTTACATTTGCCCTCATGTGAACTAGGAACAGTAATGGTAGCTAATAGGTTAAAGAACTGCTGAAGAACAGCAGAAAGCAGGATAATTTTACTGCTAATATAGCAGTCCAATCTGTTCCTGTTAATCCAGTTTTAGAACTTGAAAAGTGCTTTATGGCATTCATTGGCTCTGGAGACACAACCGAAAGGACACCATTAGTCATTAAAAAAAAAAAGTGGCTTCAGAATTAAATATTTCTTCCTTTTAGTTCCCTGGGCCTCCGTTCAAGTAATTTGGGCTAAGCGTCCATGTGCTTTGGCCCACCATGGAGCCTGGTTTTTGTAGTCATCTCCAACTTTTTAACGATGACCAGCTGTTCTCACACACAGCTCTTCTCATCTTATAGCATCAAGCCACCAACTAAGACGGTGTGAAGGAGCTGCCACAAAGTAATCCTACTGCATTGCTTCAAACAGATGGGTTCGTCTGTGGTGTTGGCAAAAGAACTGTGAATACCAAGGAGCAGCTGGTGTGGAGTCACTTTGAGGGAAGGGACTTAGCCAAAATTTGTATCCTCCCTCCCCCCTCCCCCCTATTGCTTGGCAATGATTACTCAGTCAAACACATCATTGTCCCAACAAGACAACATCCCATGTTCTACCTTCATTTCATCACCAAGCATCAATGGGATGAGCCTTGATGGTAATGGGACCACACCCCAAACCAAATGAGCCCATCCTTTCCCTTGTATCTTCCACCACCTAGGGAAGGTGTCCTTATCAATGGCATAAAACAGCCGATCTCCACAACTTCACATTACAAGATCTCAGTATCTTCCCTTCTCCAAACATGCTCTCAATTCTGCAAATTCAGTTCATGTACACAGAGATGTACACAGTCCATGCAATGAGAAACCAAGGAGTGCACCTTTACATACAAGCCCGTTTTACAGAGAGGAAATGAAGGCTGAGAAGTTACATCAGGTGAGACCACCAAAAGACATGGACCCAGTAATGTGTGAGGAGCTGGCCACAGATTTTTGAATTGTAACTCTAGTCCTCCGGCCAAATTGAATGAAAATCTCCTTGGAACAAACTGAAATGGTAAAATAAACCTGCTGATGTAGATTTGGCTACGTATAGTTTGAGTTTTGTTGGTTATCCAGATTGTTTGCAGGGGCATTTAAAAAATAATTGATAGCAAGTCAGAATTACTGCATTAACCCCAACTTAGCTCCTCTTGTTAAAAGTTTAGTGCCAGCTCAACATGGAATTCCAGAATAAATAATGCCCAGAAGGGACATGGGTCTGAAATTCCCATGTTTTAATCCACTTTTGCTCAACCTTAGTCAATTCAGTGACTGGATAGAAGATATTACAGCCTGTCCAAGCTTTAGAAAACTCCACAATGTGCATATGAACACCGTGTCTCTGACTCACATTTTCATACCTTTAGCAAGCTATTAGGTAGCACTATTCAGCAATCAAATATCCCCTCCCCCTCCCCCAAATTTGCTCAGCCAACTGCCCCGATGCTCCCCTCCCTTCCTCACCATTGAGTTGGTTGTACACCACTTCCTCCAGATGATCCAACCGTTGCAGGATGGCTTCCCTGTCCAGCACAGCTCCCACTTTGGCATTCCGTCCCCTCATCCGTCGGTCGGCGCTCCGGACGATTTGCACCAGCTCCTGGGAGCGGTCCTGGATCCTGCAGTAGACCGAGAAAAGGATGATGCCCACGAAAACCAAAATGTTCACCGTCAATAAAGTTTTGATTTTCCTGGCAACCGCCATGGAAGCTGCTGGGTCAAGAAGGATGTCAAGGCATGGCAGCTTTGGGAAGCTGCGGCAGCATCCGAGGCAAGCAGTCCCTGCCCGTGGATGGTGGAAGGAAGGGCTGAGGAGGAGGAGGGGGGGCAGCTGGGGAATGGGGGTGGGAGAAAGAGGGCAGTAGGAAGTCCTGAGATATTCCCCTTCCCACGACTTCTGGATGCGAGAGAGGAAGGGGGCAGCCCAAGGCGAGTCAACGCATTGCCGGCGACAAGGAGCTGTCCGTTTCAGCACCACGGCGTTCCAAGCAGCCGCCGCTGTACCACCTTCTCCTTCGGCGTCTGTTTCTCAGACCCCCTTCTCAGACCGTGTCTCTCTTGGAGGCTCTAGAAAGGGGAAGGGGCTGAGGACCCCCTTGGCTGACGATGAAGGGGGGTGAGGCACGCCCGGGCGGAGTAGGGAGGGGAGGGGAGGGGAGGGGGGGCACCCAGAAGCAAGGACACAGCGCCGACGCAAGGCCAGCCAGCTTGGGCAGAAGAGGGAGAGGTGGTGAACGGGATGCGCCCACAGCTGGAACGAGTGTCAGGGTTGGGGAGGGGGGAGGGAGGGAGGCGGCGAAGGTGAGGAGGGGATGCGATCCTGCGCGGTGGTTGCCTGCCTGCCTGCCTGCCCGCCTGCCTCCCCTTGCGCGCGTCCTCGCACGCCTGCGTGCGCGGGGGTGATGGGCTCGGTTGCTGGCCCTCTCTTGCCTCGCTCCCCGCGCACAGCGCAGGGGCGAAGTCACGTGGCATATTGGGTGGGTGGGGAGGGGGGGAAAGGAGGGAGGAGTGGTGTGGGGGGGGGGACGAGGGAGGAAAACTCTCCTGCGTTGAGGGATCGGCTCCCCTGCGGGCTGGGTGGGGGGGGAGATCTCTCCATCCTGTCTTCCTCCCCCTGCAAGACAAAGAGGGAGATGGAACGGCGCTGCTGGGTTATCTTGCTCAACCCCCGTGTTAACCGGTAGTTTTGGGGGGGGGGGTTTCCCCCCGAAATGGTTTTGTCCGTACGAGTTGGGGAGAGGTAGGTATCCCCTTCCTTGCCCGTGCTAGATCGCGATGCCAACAGCTATGCCTGTCCAAACACCAAGCCTCGGAGTATGCAAAGGATTATATTATTTCTCCCTTCTCCAATGCTGTGAACCATCTCTTCGCTCCTTTCTGCAGAAGCTAGCATTTGATGGCTCACATCCCTTTAGGGCTGCCGCTTCTGGGTTGAATTAGGTGGCACAAAACCTTCGGTCAGTTGCTGGATTGGCCCTGGATAGGAAACATCTGTCCTTCTGTCAAATCATCCGTCACTAAAAAAACCACATCCATAGCCCCCTTTTTTAGAATTTATTTTTCTTTCTCCTAAAGCTTTCCAAAATCTGAGATTCTGCTAAGTTTCCTGCAGGCTCCCTCCTATGAATCGATGCTCTGTGGTGTTCAAGATAATATGCTTAATGGGAAGTGGGCAAGGTAAGTGTGCCGTGTGGGAATGCCACAAACCAGGCAGCAGTTGTGGGTTGCTTTGGGTTCAGCTAACCCTCCTGGTCAAGTCAGGAAAGATGGATTGGGAAACCTCTCTTGCAGCTGACATCAGAGAGATGAAATCCTAAACCAGCCCAGAGAAAATGGGGCAGCTCTAGGAACTCTTTCTCTGTTGGTGACATTTAGAATAAGAATAGGAATAGGAATAGGAATAGGAATGGGAATGGGAATGGGAATAGAATAGAATAGAATAGAATAGAATAGAATAGAATAGAATAGAATAGAATAGAAGAGTTGGAAGGGACCTTGGAGGTCTTCTAGTCCAATCCCCTGCTCAGGCAGGAAACCCTACAACACTTCAGACAAATGGTTATCCAACCTCTTCTTAAAAACTTCCAGTGTTGGCGCATTCACAACTTCTGGAGGCAACTTCTGTTCCAATGATTAATTGTCCTAACTGTCAGGAAATTTCTCCTTAGTTCTAGGTTGCTTCTCTCCTTGATTAGTTTCCACCCATTGCTTCTTGTTCTACCCTCAGGTGCTTTGGAGAATAGTTTGACTCCCTCTTCTTTGTGGCAGCCCCTGAGATATTGGAACACTGTTATCCTGTCTCCCTTAGTCCTTCTTTTCATTAAACTAGACATACCCAGTTCCTGCAACCGTTCTTCATATGTTTTAGCCTCCAGTCCCATTTCCCTCCTATTTTGACTATATAAGATCTGGAATAGGGGAAGAATGGGGTTGGGGGTTGCTAAGCCTCCCTTGAGTGGGGCCACCAGAGACTTCGGTACATTTTTTTCTCCATTTTTTTTTAAAGGAAGTAAAAGTCATCCAAAGGGCCATTATGAGTTTAACTGGGGGAAATCTGTGATTATGTGCTTCTGGCAAAGTAATTTTTTCAAACTAGGTCAATCATATCATCTATTACAGCCATGGATTAGTACAGAGAGAATAGCTAGATTCAGAGATTCCACTAAGCCATCACGGAATCCTGTGGCTTCCCTGATTTATTCTTTTTTTAAACTCAAAATATCAGACACTTTTGATCATTTTTTTTTTGTGTATACCTATCATTTTTGATACCCGCATAACTCTATCAAAAAGTGCTGGACCACTCAACCCAGTATAGCACGACCAAACACAATGAAAAGGATAACACTATCAAAACATCTCAGAAGCAACTGTAGTGTAGGAAGTTAGCACCCACCCCGTTCCTAGAGGAATGAAATATTTTGGGAAATATTAAAAAGGCAGAATATTATGTTACCCTGGATGAGAAATGGAGAAGCATGTTTTAAAGATGAAGCAGCTCCCATCTTCCTGCCCCCACCCTTTGTCAATGGGCCAGAGGCAGAAACTCAATCTTTGTCAATGGACCATCATCTGCAACACAATAGGACCCATCTAGCAACAGAAACTAGCACAATAGGACCCATCTAGCAGCAGAAACTCACCACATGGCACCTGGGAAGATTGCATCACCCAGCAAGACTCAACCAAGCCTGGGACTCAAAAGACAACCTACAAAATGTTCAACAACTTTCCATATCTTGGACGTGTAGGAAGTTAGCACCCACCTCTCTCCTAGAAAAATGAAATATTCTAGGAAATAGTTTAAAAGGCAGAATGTTGAGATGGGATGAGAAAAGGAGAAACATGCTCTTGGAAAGCAGCCCCCACCTTTGTTAATAGCCCCAGAAAGGCAAAAGACATCTTATCTACAACACAAAAGACCTTCAGCTCCAGGGTGATGGGATTAAGACATGGGCCTCAGGACAAGATAGGATTAGCCCTCTACCCATCTCACCACATGGCACCTGGGAAGATGCAAGATCACCCAGGAAGGCTCAACCAAGCTTGGGACTCAGGACAGCCCCTGCATGGCCTCATGGGAATCTGACAACCAATCAGAATGCAAACTCAAATTCAAAGCCCAACAGAGGTCATAAAATCAAGGCACTCTCAGCATCTCTGCCTTTTTTCTGCTCAGGAAGTCAAGCCATGTGATCCTATTCATCGATAAATCTTTCCAAGCAACTTCCATGAATCCAGTGTCTTTTCCCCCCACTTGAAACTGAACCCAGATGGACATTTCTTCCAACACAACCTAAAGACAATTACAACCATGTGGCATCATTGTAGCACACCAAGAAGAAGAAGAAAAATAAGAATCTTCTTCAACATACAGTGCAAGGACTTGTAGAAAGTTAACACCCACCCCGTCTCCTAGAAGAATGAAATATTTTGAGAAATATTAAAAAGGCAGAATATTATATTTTCCTAAAGGGAAAAAGGGACATGGTGGCTCAGTGGCTAAAGATGCTGAGCTTGTCGATCAAAAGGTTGGCAGTTCAGCGGTTCGAATCCCTAGCGCTGCGTAACGGGGTGAGCTCCCGTGACTTGTCCCAGCTTCTGCCAACCTAGCAGTTCGAAAGCATGTAAAAAATGCAAGTAGAAAAATAGGGACCCACGTTTGGTGGGAAGATAACAGCATTCCATGCGCCTTTGGCAGTGAGTCATGCCGGCCACATGACCACGGAGACGTCTTCGGACAGCGCTGGCTCTTCGGCTTTGAAATGGAGATGAGTTTGAAACGCCTCCTAAAGTCAGGAATGATTAGTACATATGTGCGAGGGGAACCTTTACCTTTAAAGGGAGAAATATGCTCTTGGAGACAGAAAGCAGCCTCCACCTTTCTTAATAGCCCTCAGCAGATGTCAGCACTTAAGAGATAGATAGCTCTATTCATAAGCAAATTCCCTGCAGCAAGGTCTGAACAAAGGTAGGATTAGCCCTCAGCCACAATAGGAATTGCCCAACAAGCCCCTTCATTGCATCAGCCCAAACTTCAATCAAACCTAGCTCAGACAAACTCCTAGGATTTGTACATGGCACCATGGGAGTCTGACAACAGCCAGTAGAATACATGTTCTTGCATAGGAACAGGAAGCTCAAGTTCAAAGCCGAAGAGAAGGTATAAATACCCCCCACTCTCAACTCCATGTGGTCAGCTGCCCAGAATCACATGTGCTTGGTGGTTCTGCTTCATCAATAAATGGACCCTCTTTCCAATCAGCCTTCAGCCTCCATTTTGTCTCCAGTGCCTTTCTCCCCGCTTGGAACTGAACCAGATGGATATTACTTCCAACAGACTGTAATGGTCACTGCATAGGACCACAGTCAGAAGGCATGATGAAAGCATTTTAATCTCATAATACATGGACAGGCTCAATCATAGTTTCAACTGGGAAACCGTAAGCATCTTAAATCAAGCAAAATCAAGCAAAAAGGTGCTGCAGATGTCTTGAAAAACTGGGCATTCAGACAAATCAGCCATCAACAGGCAGGTAGAGATAAACCACATTTACACACCATTCAAAAGAGACAATAGAAAAGCCGAGAAGGAAACAAAAAGACCAGAACACATCTTTTCCAGCAGCCTACACCCAGATAAGCAGGGATTAACACCAGCCAAACAATCAAGCAGAAAACAATATTGTAATCAAGGTAGTACCAAGGATCAACCCAAGCCCCACTAACACCGCAAGGGAAGATACTCAGTGGTGGGATTCAAGTAATTTAACAACCGGTTCTCTGCCCTAATAATTTCTTCCAACAACCAGTTTGCCAAACTGCTCAGAAAGTTAACAACCGGTTCTCCCGAAGTGGTGCAAACTGGCTGAATCCCACCACTGAAGATACTGTATGTAAACAGGGAGCCGGCACCACACTCCCTTGCACTGATGATGTCGCCCAGTCAGGTAACGAAATGTCGGCAAGCAAATAACCAAGCTTGGAGAGCACTAAGGACTCCACAATTAACATATCGTATGACTCGTATTATTGCAATTCGTTTGTTTTTTGTTCAATCACATCCCATTTTTGGAGACTGTTCTGGAATAGTCCCGGCAGTTTTCTTGGCAAGGTTTTTCAGAAGTGGTTTGCCATTGCCTCCTTCCTAGGGCTGAGAGAGAGTGACCGGCCCAAGGTCATCCAGCTGGCTTTGTGACTAAAGTGTGGGACTAGAACTCATACTCTGTTCTGCCCCAGCTACGGATCCCAAAGAATGCAGCACACACAAACTCTATACAAAGCTTATTTACTCAAAATAACTTAGTCTTTATCATTCAAAGGCTGTTAATGAACTGTCTTCACAGCCTACCAGAATTCTAAGATAAGGTAATCACAGTCTTACTAGAGTTGGCAGAAAGCCCAGAAGCAGTTTTGTAGACAGGAAAGAGAGTGAACTAAAGTTGTTCTCTACAGCTTGTTGCAATCGGCGTTCCTTTTTAAATAGGCTAAGGGAGTGGCCAATTAGCTCCAAGCCTTACTCTCAAGGAGACCTCCTCCTGAGGAGCCATTCTTGCCTTTTGGCAGCTCTGCACACCCGTGCATTGAGAAGAGGCTCCTCCGCTTCGTCCTCTTCACTTATGGGAGCTTCTGGAGGTTCTGAAGGCCCTGGCTGAATCCCCGCCCCTGGCACCATATCTTCTCCAGCCTCCTCACTATCCGACTCGAGCGCCAGCTGCATAGGCTGCTGATGCAGCACCACACCAGCCTCCTCGTTGTCAGAATCAGCTACAATCTGCACAGGCCGCTGACGGGCCACAACACACTCTCCCAGTTTTTAGCTTAATGCCTTAGCTATTACGCTAAGCTGTCTTTCTTTCTCTTTCAAAAAAAAACAAAAACCCCAAACCAAATATAATTCAATGTAATCTGTGAATTTATACAATGAGCTTTGGTTGGCCTTAGCTATTGTGTACCATGTCTGTGCAGAGATTTTTGCTACCGGTTCTCCGAACTACCCGCTGCCATTGCTACCGGATCGAGCGATCTGGTCCGAACTGGGAGCATTTCACCTCTGCCCCAAGTTAACCGTAATGTTGCAACCAACTGTCACATGAATAAAATTTCAATGAAAACAAAAATGCATTTGATAGCAGAAAACACATCGCATCAATCGTTGGACGTCTTACAATTATTGAATGGTTTAATTTCCTATTTTTTGATATATATATTAGAGCATCACCTACTGGTGATATTTTAGTTAAAAACCTGATAATGTGGCTTCTTTATGGTAAACGTGCTAAGCCCGCAGATCGCATAGCAATGAGTTTACGCAGCTAAAAACGAGAGAGATCTTTGCAACCTAAATCAGTTTGGTGATGGGCATGCAAAACTTGAAAACCTATTTTAAAAGAATCCCCTGCATTTGAGAAAAGGAGCTCATCAGAGAGAAAACATGGCTGAACTTGTCTTTGTTGATGTATCTTATAAAATTCTTGGACATGGTACCAAGTGCCCTGATGACAATGGGTAGTATCACTGTTACATGTTTCATCCATAAGCGCGTAGTTTAGATGGCCAGGTTGCGATATTTCGTGATTTTTTTTCCAGTTCTGCATTCACATTTGCTACATTCACATATTAAATGTGAAACAGTTTCGAGTTTGTCGTTGCAAAGTCGGTAGTTTGGTTTGTCAGTGGATTTTTGCATCTTCTGGATATTATTATTATTATTATTATTGTTATTATTATTATTATTGTTGTTTTGTTGTTGTTGTTGTTATTATTATTATCTCTTATTCATTAAACATGAGACTCAGTCAACTGAACATTTAAAAATGTGCCACAAATACGATTGAGTGGTGCTAATGGTTGATACTGGTTGCTGCCAGCATCCTAGGTATTAACCAATTCTTCCTCTTCCTCTTCCTCTTCCTCTTCTTCTTCTTATTATTATTATGACAGTATACACAGCAAACGAGATGACCATGCTGGATTTCGTATCCCAAATCACTAGTCGAACACTTCCCAAGCGTTTAGGACTGCGTGATGTATCGGCGGATTATGCGAGCAGATCCCAGATCTCGTCAGCGCCAATTGTTTTTAAGTGCTTGCCCAGGTCTTTAGGCACAGCACCCAGAGTGCCGAGTACCACTGGGACCACCTGCACTGGTTTATGCCAGAGTCTCTGCAGTTCGATTCTCAAGTCCTGATATCTGGTGACTTTTTCAAGTTGTTTCTCGTTGATTCTGCTGTCACCAGGTATGGCAATGTCGACAATCCACACTTTTTTCTTTTCCACAATCGTGATATCCGGGGTATTGTGTTCCAAAACTTTGTCAGTCTGTATTCGGAAGTCCCACAGTAGTTTTGCATGCTCATTTTCAACCACTTTTTCAGGATGATGATGATGATGATGATGATGATGATGATGATGATGATGATGATTAATTGATTGGTTCGATTTATATGCCGCCCTTTTCCGGAGACTCAAGGTGGCTTACAATGCGTTAAGCAATAGCCTTCATACTTTTGTATATACCTGCTTAGTAGGGCTTTTGCCCCCCCCCAAGCAGTGTTCTTTTTTATACAAAGTCAGCTTATTGCCCCCACAATCCAGGTTGTTGTTGTTGTTGTTGTTGTTGTTGTTGTTGTTGTTGTTGTTGTTGTTGTTGTTGTTGTTGTTGTTGTTGTTGTTGTTCTTCTTCTTCTTCTTCTTCTTCTTCTTCTTCTTCTTCTTCTTCTTCTTCTTCTTCTTCTTCTTCTTCTTCTTCTTCATCTTTATCTTTTTCTTTTTCTTTTTCTTTTTCTTTTTCTTTTTCTTTTTCTTTTTCTTCTTCTTCTTCTTCTTCTTCTTCTTCTTCTTCTTCTTCTTCTTCTTCTTCTTCTTCTTCTTCTTCTTCTTCTTCTTCTTCTTCTTCTTCTTCTTTTCTTCTCCTCCTCCTCCTCCTCCTCCTCCTCATCATCATCATTATTATTATTATTATTATTGTCTCTCTCTCTGATGCATCCAAAGCATTCCCAGGCTCTTTTTTTTTCAATCCTGAGGCTTTAATCCACAACCAATTTGCTCCAGAGAATGTCTTTGAGATCAACGAAAAAGATTTGAAATAAGAGCCTTTGCTTTATTGCTCCAACCTAGCTAAAAAGTTCAAGTTGAGATTTGTGTCTTTGAAGTCCTTAAAAGACTGCAGAGATACAGATAAATACTTGAGCGGATAGAAATAACGCCAAACAGGAAACACAACTGAAAAGCATGGCTTATTTCAAACCAGGTTGGACACTCAGTGAATATCCAGGAATCATTTCAAAATATAGTTCTCCATACAAGTTGTTCCTCTCACATTTATGTCACGTTTACTGTAAGAAGTAAATTGTCTTTTGGTTTGATGAGTGGCCGTGGGCTTTTTTCTTTTTTCCTGGCTGAACCAGAAAAGACGTGTTTTTTTTTTTTTAGTACAATCAATATTTGCTCTCCTTGATTTTCCAAAAGACACTTGGGCGTGGTGTGTGTTGCAAAGTCGAATTAAGGTGAAGTTGGAGCTGTATTGCTGGAGTTTTCTCAGAAAAACAGAGTGGCACCAATAAAGGAGATTATTTGTAGCTCGGGGTTGAAATGAGGGGTCCTTTCTGAGCTTGGTTGTTTTCCTGCAGACGTTTCATGACCCAAATTAGGCAACATCATCCGTTTGGATAATGAAACGTCTGCAAGAAAACAACCAAGCCCAGAAAGCCCCAAGGCCTTCCTCCTCCTCCTCCTCCTCCTCCTCCTCCTCCTCCTCCTCCTCCTCCTCCTCTTCTCCTTCTCCTCCTCCTCCTCCTCTTCTTCCTCTTCCTCCTCCTCCTCCTTCTCTTCTCCTCCTCCACTCCTCCTCCCCTCCTCCTCCTCCCCTCCTCCTCCTCTTCTTCTTCCTCTTCTTCTTCTTTTCCTTTTCCTTTTCCTTCTCCTTCTCCTCCTCCACCTCTTCTTCTCCTCCTCCACTCCACCTCCACTTCTTCTTCTCCTCCTCCTCCTCTTCTTCTTCTTCCTCTTCTTCTTCTTTTCCTTTTCCTTCTCCTTCTCCTCCTCCTCCTCCTCCTCCTCCTCCTTCTCCTTCTCCTCCTCCTCCTTCTCTTCCTCTTCCTCCTCCACCTCCACCACTACCCCCACAAACCCCACTCCCTTCTAGCACTGTTGATGTCGTTTGGGTAATGAAACATCTGCAAGAAAACAATCAAACTCAGAAAGCCCCAAGGCCTTCCTCTTCCTCCTCCTCCTCCTCCTCCTCCTCCTCCTCCTCCTCCTCCACTACCACCACAAACCCCACCCTCTTCTAGCACTGTTGATGTCACCTCGTTTGGGTAATGAAGCATCTGCAAGAAAACAACCAAGCTCAAGAGAGCACCAAGGACCCCACAAACATAGAGGTGGACGATAGGACATTTGTCCATCCTTGACTATGAATTGATTGGTCGAACTGCCATTGTCAGTTAGCCGCTGTGGTTCTGCCTGTGCTTGTTGATCCATTCAACCATCGGGTAGAATTATAGTAAGTAAGGGCAAGACACAAAGGAATTGGTGTGAGAGAACCCCTGCTCTTCACATGGTCAAGAACGTGTGAAAGAAGGGGGAGAAGCTAAAATTGGAGAGAAAAATAGCTTTGATGGAGGAGGAGGAGGAAGGGGAGGGAGGGAGGGGGAGAGGAGGAGGAGGAGAGAATTTAAGGTAAACTTTGGTGGTGGACAAGGGACGCGGTGGTTCAATGGCTCAGACGCTGAGCTTGTCGATTGAAAGGTTGGCAGTTCAGCGGTTCAAATCCCTAGTGCCGCGTAACGGGGTGAGCTCCTGTGACTCGTCCCAGCTTCTGCCAACCTAGCTGTTCAAAAGCACGTTCAAAAACTGCAAGTAGAAAAATAGGGACCACCTTTGGTGGGAAGGTAACAGCGTTCCATGCTCCTTTGGCGTTGAGTCATGCCGGCCACACGACCACGGAGACGTCTTCGGACAGCGCTGGCTCTTCGGCTTTGAAACAAGAGATGAGCACCGCCCCCTAGAGTCAGGAATGACTAGCATGTATGTGCGAGGGGAACCTTTACCTTTACCTTGGTGGTGGGCATGGTTGGGTCTGATAAGAGAGGGAAGCATCTTCCCTAAAATTTGGGAATGCTGCAAATTATGAAAGACTAAGGCTTCCATGTGAGTCTACAATGCACAACCTCATTTCCTCCCAAGCAGACAATCACACCTGGGGTGAAAGACCCTCCAGCTACATGACTGATGCCAACGGACACTTGAGGCAGCCTGCAGGCCACTGAGTCACACACCCTGATTCAACATTCCAAGCACAAAAGGCAGGGTTATTGCCTCCCAGCCTACACAGACTATTACCTGATATTCTTCTTAAGCAATATCCATCATGAGATTTTGAGGTCTTTGTTTTATTTCAAGCTACCCCAGATGTTGGAGTTCTGGAAAAAGAAAAGACTTTCAAAGTCTTCTTTAACCAACCTTTCTGCAGTTTTGAAGGATACTACCCAGGATAGCAATAGCAATTGCACTTAGACTTATTTCTAGGTTGAATCTCTCCTTGTTCAGTTTCCATCCGTTATTCCTTGTCTGGCCTTCAGGTGCTTTGGAAAGTTGACCCCTTCCTCTCTGTGGCAGACCCTCAGATATTGGAAGACCCTCAGATATCATGTCTCCCGTGGTCCTTCTCTTCACTAGACTAGCCAGGCCCAGTTCTTGGTCTCCAGTCCCCTCATCGTCTTGGTTGCTCTTCTCTACACTCTTTCTAGAGTCTCAACATCTTTTTTATAATGTGGTGCCAATCCACTCTTCTCTGTGACACCCCTTCTCATTTCTCTGTCTTGTGATTTAATTGATTTGTGATAAATCCATAGTCCTCCCTACCAGTGGTGGGTTTCACATTATGTTACTACCGGTTTGCCCCGCACGCGCACACCCGCTTCATGCACATGTATGCCCAGTCTTCTGTGCATGCACTTGGCCTCAAAATTTGGCCATTACCACCAGATGGATTCATAACTGTCTGACCAATCACACTCAACGTGTAGTCCCCAATGGAACTGCATCTACACGGAGGGAAGCATGCAGTGGGGTACCCCAAGGCTCTGTTTTAGGCCCAGTACACTTCAACATCTTCATCAATGACTTGGATGAGGGGATAGATGGGGAACTCTTCAAATTTGCAGATGACACCAAGCTGGCAGGAATAGCCAACACTCCAGAAGATAGGCTCAAGATACAGAAGGATCTTGACAGACTTATTCTGTTCTGTTCTGTTCTGTTCTGTTCTGTTCTATTCTATTCTATTCTATTCTATTCTATTCTATTCTATTCTATTCTATTCTATTCTATTCTATTCTATTCTATTCTATTCTATTCTATTCTATTCTATTCTATTCTATTCTATTCCATTCCATTCCATTCCATTCCATTCCATTCCATTCCATTCCATTCCATTATTCTATTCTATTCTATTCTATTCTATTCTATTCTATTCTATTCTATTCTATTCCATTCCATTCCATTCCATTCCATTCACGAGCCTAAATAGGATTGCATAGAGCCAGGGTGGGTAGGCAGGTGAGTGGGCCCACCCACTACTGGTTCAGGAGAACCAGTCCAAACCGGCTGAATGCCACCTGTGCTCCCCACATGAACCGATTTCAAGGAGAGGTGCAAAACTTTCCGAATGCCAAAAATAAAAGAGACGAGGAAAAAGGCGATTTTAGAATCAAGCCTCTTCTCCTGCTGATTTTCTAAGAGTAGTGATGGTCTCTGCTCTAATCTATTGCCCATCTCACCGAGATGAGCCTAGGGTAGAATAAGGCAAAATTGGATTTATGATCACTACAGTTATAGATTTTTGGTCTTAAAACTAGTGAAAATTTTAATACGGGGAGAAAGAAAGAAGCCAAAAGTCACTTCCCAATTGTCTCCTGTAAGTTATTTATGATGCTCTGTTTACAAGCATGAAAAATCTCCAGATAAAAACTTTACAGTGTTTCATTATTTTTGGACAGTGTTGTGGTTTTTTTTTTTTTTCACAGAATAGCAACTTGATTAGAAATGAGAACAAACCTTCCATTAGCGGCTAGCAAGGAAAAAATATGAGGAAAAGGAGAAGGGGAGTGTGTGTGTGTGTGTGTGTGTGTGTGTGTCTTTGTGTATACACACACAAACATACACCCATTATGGGTTTAACGGGCCTTGAAGAATTTGTAAATGCAAAGTACTTTAGAAATATGAGTCAGGAAAAGCAGGAAACAGTGTTTACACCAGACTCCTAAAATTCTACAAGCAACTCTCTTTTGAGTTAATCTTGAGTTTCGGGGACTTTATGGACAGTTCTAAAATGTACATCTTTTTGGAGATGGGGTGGAATTGAAACAAATATGACTTCTGCAATAGAGCAGTAAATGTCTGGAACACTCTACCTGATCCTGTTGTTAGTCTCACTAACCCCCATACCTTTTACCTTAAATTGTCTACCGTGGACCTTTCATGTTTCTTAAGAGGTCCGTAAAGGGGGCGTGCATAAGCACATCAGCGTGCCTACCATCCCTGTCCTACTGTCCCCATTTATATGTACTCATTTTATGTGTTTATAGTTATGTTTGGCTTATTTATTTCCTTTTATTTGTGCCAATTTTTTTTCATGTGTCCATGTCTATGTCTATACTGTTACTTGTTTCCTTATACTTGTTGACAAATAAATAAATAAATAATAAATAGATAGATAGAAAGATAGATAGATAGAAAGAAAGAAAGATAGATAGAAAGATAGATAGATAGATAAGGTAGGTAGGAAGATAATAGATAGATAGATAGATAGATAGATAGATAGATAGATAGATAGATAGATAGATAGATAGAGATAGGTAGGTAGGTAGGTAGGTAAGGTAGATGATAGATAGATAGATAGATAGATAGATAGATAGATAGATAAGATAGGTAGATAGATAGATAGATTAGATAAGTAGGTAGGTAGGTAGATAATAGATAGATAGACAGACAGACAGACAGACAGACAGATAGATTAGATAGGTAGGTAGGTAGGTAGGTAGATAATAGATAGATAGATAGATAGATAGATAGATAGATAGATAGATAGATAGATATAGATAGATAGATAGATAGATAGATAGATAGATAGATAGATAGATAGATAGATAGATTAGATAGGTAGGTAGGTAGGTAGGCAGGTAGATAATAGATAGGTACGTAGGTAGGTAGGTAGGTAGGCAGGTAGATAATAGATAGATAGATAGGTAGACAATAGCTAGATAGCTAGATAGCTAGATAGCTAGATAGCTAGATAGCTAGATAGCTAGATAGCTAGATAGATAGATAGATAGATAGATAGATAGATAGATAGATAGATAGATTAGATAGGTAGGTAGGTAGGTAGGTAGATAATAGATAGATAGATAGATAGATAGATAGATAGATAGATAGATAGATATAGATAGATAGATAGATTAGATAGATAGGTAGGTAGATAATAGATAGATAGATAGATAGATAGATAGATAGATAGATAGATAGATAGATAGATAGATATAGATAGATAGATTAGATAGGTAGGTAGGTAGGTAGGTAGGCAGGTAGATAATAGATAGGTAGGTAGGTAGGTAGGCAGGTAGATAATAGATAGATAGATAGATAGATAGATAGATAGATAGATAGATAGATAGATAGATAGACAGACAGACGCTGAGAACATTTCTTGAAACTCTAGATCTGTGTTGGCGAACCTATGGCACACATGCCTGAGGTGGCATGCCAAGCCATCTTTCCGGGCACGCGAGCTGTCGCACAACATGCAGCTGCGCACTCCCCAGATGGTGTCAGTCAGAGTAGACCATGTTAGTCTTGACCAATACATGGTTAATGAGAGTCTCAGTTGCAGAAGGTTCCTGGTAGAGCTGCAAACATTTTCTGAACTTCTAGAGTGTCTTAACTATCTTAGATAGACCAAGGCGCTATAGCAAGGCAGAGGTGGGTTTCAGCAGGTTCTGACCAGTTCTGGAGAACCGGAAGCGGAAATTTTGAGTAGTTTGGAGAACCGGTAAATACCACCTCTGACTGGCCCCGCCCCCACCTATTCTCTGCCTCCCGAGTCCCAGCTGATCGGGAGGAAATGGGGATTTTGCAATCTCCTTCCCCTGGAGTGGGGTGGGAATGGAGATTTTACAGTATCCTTCCCCTGCCACGGCCACCAAACCATGTCACGGCCACCAAGCCACGCCCCCAGAACCGGTAGTAAAATTTTTTGAAACCCACCACTGTAGCAGGGGTGTGAAACACAAGATCCATAGCCTGGATCCGTCCCGTGATGTGGTTAGAACTGGCCCATGGGGTTGTCCTAGAAAATGTAAGGGGCCAGCCCACGTCGCTTCGGCCCAGTCTACCAAATGTGGCTCGGCCTAGTCTACCCAATGCAAAGAGGAAACATGCCAGCAGTTTGGGGAGTGGCATCAAGCTGGCCATGCCCAAACCTGTTAGCCACGCCCATCCTCTTGGCCACACCCACCTGGCCCCCGCTGAGGTCAACCACAGCCCTGGTGGGACCCTCCATGAAATTGAGTTTGACACCCCTGCTCTATAGCCATTGGGATAAACCCTAGCATAGATCCTATGGTGGCTGAATGGCTACGATGCTGAGCTTGTCGATCAAAAGTTCAGCAGTTCGAATCCCTAGTGCCGCGTAACAGGGGGAGCTCCCGTGACTTGTCCCAGCTTCTGCCAACCTAGCAGTGCGAAAGCATGTAAAAAAAATGCAAGTAGAAAAATAGGGACCACCTTTGGTGGGAAGGGAACAACGTTCCGTGCGCCTTTGGTATTGAGTCATGCCGGCCACATGACCACGGAGACGTCTCCATTTCGGCTTTGAAACGGAGATGAGCACTGCCCCCTAGAGTCGGGAACGACTAGCACGTATATGCAAGGGGAACCTTTATCTTTATCTTAGATCCTGTGATTTGAATTCAGCCAATCTCATTTGTTCCTTGATGTTTTCCAGCTTGTTCTGAAAAGTTTCCGATTCCCTAGAAAGTGACGACTAATCAATGATTGAAAATATTTGTCAGATGGACTCCAGTTCCCATGTTGCGACACTCCGTTCCTAAACATCTTGACTGGGGGGGGGGAGAAGTAGCCCCCAGGCATACCCATTTTTCATCCCTTCCGTTCTGAACAGTATATTGAAATCGTGATGATCATTTTAATTCCAGGGCTGTGAAAATTTATGGCAGCTGTTATAGCTCCTTTTGAATATCCAGGAGTTTTAAATCAAGAACGGGAGAACAACCGCAGCCCATTTTGTGGCATACTTATTAGCCCTCTCCAGCTCGAGATGTTCTGCTCCACAACGCGGAAAGAGAATTGCCAAAGCTTGTTGTGACCATCGCAAGACGAATAGTCCTGCTACTGGCTCAGCCAACTGCGTTCACATCTTCATATACTTATAGCAAAATATTTTATCCTTCGTTTTTTTTTTTTATGTCAGTAAGGAAGCATCAAAAATAACAGTCGATGGCTTTTGCACAAGATGTAGTCTTTATAAGTTCATTTAGTGTCCATTCAAAGCAGCGGTGTGTTTCACATTTTGTTACCACCGGTTCGCCTTCCGCGCATACGCCCCCTTCCATGCATGTGCTTTGCTCACATGCATGCCTTCCACGCATGCGCCCGGCTTCAAAAACATGCCTAAATAGGACAGCATAGAGCCGGGGCAAATGGGCGAGGGTGGGGCCACTTGCAATTTTCATTATCAGTTCTCCCGAACCGGTCTGAACCTATTGTGGTCCGCCAGCAGCCTGCGGAGTTGGCAGAGGAGTCGGACAGCGATGAGGCTGAGGAAGAATATGGGCCAGTCCTGGAGGCTGGGAAAGGCCCGGATGGGGGCTCTGGGTCAGAGGCAGAGATGGGGCCAGAGCCATTGAGGAGTGATGTGCGGACTTCGGAGCCTCCAGAGGCTGACAATAGAGAGGCAGAGGAACAGGAGGAGCCTGTTCCTAGTGCACGCATGAGAAGAGCTGCCAGAAGACAAGAGTAGCTAAAGCAAAGAGGACGACTCGGGAGCAGGGCCAAGAGATGATTGGCCATTCCCATAAAGCTTAAAAGACCAGCAAAAGCTCTTGGCCTCTTTGCCGGAAAACAACGTTGATAGTATTGCTGTATTTATCTCTGGTCGGCGTCTTCTGCTTCTGAACTTTTGCCAAGAGAAGCCTTTGGCAGTTTGCCTAATTATACCAAGGTTGGTGATTAGACTGAAGAATTTGTGTTATGAAGAGTTTGTGTTAATTTAGTTTGGACTACGCTGAGAATGAGTTAATTCTCAGCTGTTCTAATAAAGTCTGTTTGTTTTGGAACTGTTTGCGTCGATTACTACCTACTTGGCCCTGGGTCACAACGGAACCGGTTCGAACCGGCTGAATACCACCTCTGATTCAAAGTTATAACAGCGCTTTAAAAAAAAAAGAGACTTATGACCATCTTTCACATCGTAGCATTGCCATGGTCACATGATCAAAATTCAGACACTCGGGAAATGATTCGTACTTATGACAGTTGCAGCGTCCTGGAGTTACTTGATTCCCCTTTTGCGACCTTCTGACAAGCAGAATCAAGCAGGGGAAGCCAGATTCACTTAACAGCCGTGTCACTAACTTAACAACCACAGCGATTCAGTCCCCGCGCATGCGCCCACACCCCCACCCGTGGCAAGAAAGGTCGTAAAATGGGGCAGAACTCACTTAACAAATGTCTCACTCAGCAACAGAATAGAATAGAATAGAATAGAATAGAATAGAATATAAACCTTATTACAGTCATCAACCAGCACATTCAGCAACAGAAATTTTGGGCTCGACTGGGGTCGTAAATTGAGAACAAACTGTATTGACTTCTTCCCGCAAATATTCTCTTTACTACTAACAGAGAGACTACCAAGCAGATGGGCCGACTCTCTGCATGGCAAAACAACACAAATAAACAAAAACAGATTTAAAAGACCAATAAATTTCGCCAATTCCAGGATCCAAATGTCCCTTGGCTTGCGGGGGGGGAAACAAAATTACAGATTGCAGCAGATTTGAATTTTAGATTGCCAAAAGTTCCCCACTGAGGGTTCAAGGTCAGCCAAATTGTAACTTTATTTTGGGTGATTTATGACAACCCTGATTTTTAAGTACCCGATTCTTGGATGGGTTCAAGTGTTTCCTGTTGAAAACAAACGGAGAAAGCCATTTATCTGAGGATTTCGCCTTGAGTAATGGCTTGACACATTTTATCATATTACACAGCTGTATTTTAATGGAAAATATTATTCACTCCGGTTTCCTTGCATGGCACGATCATAACTTCTCTGAATGCGCAGCATCTCAACAAGGCAAGAAAAGGTGGGGGGGAGAGAGAAGGAAAAATGGTTTGCACTTAAAACGTGTTGTCCATTCTTTGGGAGCTGGCGAATAACTCCAATTTTCTGTACTCTTGCACTGTAAGCAACCAAATCTAACGTTAATGGCCCACTTCTCTGAAAAAAGGACGAGCCACCGGAAATCCAAAGCATGGAAATTCAGATGGAATTATAGAGGGCACTGAAATTCACAGCTGGAAAGATGAGCTCGACAGATTGCGATGCGTTGTCAGTTTTAGGAGATAATGTTAGGATTCTAATTACGATTCTTTCTCTCTCGCTTGGAGTAGAACATAGAATATCAGAGTTGGAAGGGACCTTGGAGGTCTTCTAGTCTGACCCCCTGCTTAGGCAGGAAACCCTACACCACTTCAGACAAATGGTTATCCAACATCTTCTTAAAAAAGTCCAGTGTTGGAGCATTCACAACTTCTGGAGGCAACTTGTTCCACTGATACATTGTTCTCACTGTCAGGAAATTTCTCCTTAGTTCTAAGTTGCTTTTCTCCTTGATGAGTTTCCTCCATTGCTTCTTGTCCTGCCCTCAGGTGCCTTGGAGAATAGCTTGACTCCCTCTTCTTTGGGGCAGCCCCTGAGATATTGGAACACTGCTATCATGTCTCCCCTAGTCCTTCTTTTCATCAGATCTCTCATATAATTTTTTGGCTCTCTCTGCAAAGAAGATTCAAGGCTGGTTGAATCAGCCTCTGTTCTGGATCCCTAGTTAACTTGAGTTCTATTCTGGATTGCTGGTAGAACCAGGCCATGTTCTGGATTCCCAGTTAAATTGAGTACTATTCTGGATTCCTGGTTGAATCAGGCCCCATCTCCTAGTTGAATTAGATCCAATTCTGAGTTCCTTGGGACTTAGAATAGAGTAGAATAGAATAACAGAGTTGGAAGGGACCTTGAAGGTCTTCTAGTCCAACCCCCTACTCAAGCAGAAGACCCTATACCTTCTTAGACAAATGGTTGTCCAGTCCCTTTCTTAGAAGCCTCCATTGTTGGAGCACCCACAGCTTCTGTAGGCAAGTCATCCCACTGGTTAATTGTTCTCACTGTTAGGAAATTTCTCCTTAATTCCAGGTTGCTTCTCTCCTTGGTTAGTTTCCAAGGAAGATAATTCTGTCTCAGCATCTCCTTCTGTCCTACTATCGCAGCACCATTGAGAGTGTCCTGACATACGGCATTCTTGCATGGTATGGGAGCAGCTCTGTAGCGGACACAAAAGCTCTACAGAGAATCATTAAAACTGCCCAGAATATCATCGGGCTCCAGCTACCAGCCCTGGACGACATCTTTGAATCTCGCTGTTTGAGAAAGTTACATAACATTTTCAGAGACTCTTTCCATCCTGCTTTGTGGACCGTTGCCTTCTGGCAGAAGATACAGAACAATTAAAACTCAGACCACACGTTTTCTGAATCGGTTTTATCCCAGAGCTATAATTGCACTCAACAATGAACTAAAAGGGCCACCATCAGGTGAGCTGTTGGACAGCATTACTTGGTCTGTTGTGTGGATGTTTGGGTGGTTTAGGGGTGGGGAATTGGGGTGGGTGGGAGTGTGTTTGGGGATAGGGTTAGGGTTGTGTGTTAGACCTGGTCTTTGGGTGTTAAGTGAATTTCGTTGTATGGGTATCCTGTGTATACACGTACAATGACAATAAAGTTCTTATTATTAACCATCCGTTGCTTGTCTTCCCTTCTGGTGCTTCCTCCATTCTGCAAACCCCACTCCCTTCTAGCACTGATGACGTTACCTAGTTGGGTAATGAAGCATCTGTAAGCCAACAACAAAGCTCAGAAACCACCAAGTACGCCACAGTTCAACCCTGAGCTACAGAGGTTGTCTTTTATTGATTGTTTCAAGCCAAGACAAATGTAGCATCTTCGTACACCAGTACTGTCACATCCACCACTAATATTGTCTAAGGCACTATCTAATTCCAAAACAAATTAGCTTAATTACAGAACTGTACTTAGAAATTGAAGACATGCAACCACATCCGTCCCACCCACAAATGCTTAGCATTATTCTATTCCCTCGCAGATCTCTGCCCTTCTTCTTCTTTAGTTTATATTGGAGCAATGATGGTAATATTTATCATAATAACAGGGTGAATGGTGATGCGTTGCTGGGTGGATGGGTAAGAGTCATTAATTGCTTGATAAATTTATTTGCCAATGGCTGGACATAAATGCTTAATTAAGCCTTTTTATAGATATCAAATGACAGCGAGCTGGTTACCAGCCGCCCAACACGGCAGTGTAACTCGAGACACACGTACAGGAAAAAAAGATTTATGGAATCCCTATATCTCTTGATTAAAGTGGTAGAATCAGACATCCTTTTCTTCTCTGTTGGCTAGAAAAAAGCGACAATTATTTACATTTCAATATTAAGCCACAGTTTAGGAGATCTGTAGCAGTTCACGCAAGGGATGTCACCAGTGGTGGGATCCTCCCGGTTTAACAAACGGTTCAGTGATCGCGCGATTTGCTGCGCGCGCCTGCGCAGTTGAAGAAATCTTCACTTCCTGGATTCTTCGGAGGAGTAACACAGCTGATTCACGTGGCAATCTGTTTTACCGCGTGAATCAGCTGAGAAGATAAAGGTAGGAAAATAGCGCGGGTAGGCGGGTGGGCCCATTTGATCATCGGGATGAACCAGTTTGCTGCTAGCTGATTGTCGGAGCTACCGGTTCACCCGAACTGGTCCGAACCGGTAGAATCCCACCAGGGATGGGTTCTACTTACCTTTACTACCGGTTTGCAACGGGATTGCATGCGCACCAAGCTTCTGTGCATGCACAGAAGCTTCTGCGCATGTGCAGATCGCCTATGATGACATCCGGGGCGGTGGGCGGAGCCTCCCACCAGTTTTACTACCGGTTCGAACTGGGGGCAACTCACCATGGAATCCCACCCCTGGAAGTCACCCTTCCCAAGTGTTGAGGATCTTAGCTCTTCTTAGCATTCCACCTTTCTGGAAAGAGAGCCGTCGAAGTTGTTCCTGGGATCTGTTGGAGCCCCTCACCCAGCTTAGTAGTCACAGCTCCAAGTGCTCCTACAACCACTGGGACCACTTTGGTATCTACTTTCCACAGCCTCTCCAATTCCTTCTTCAGGCCCTGGTATCTCTCCAATTTCTCATAACTCCTGAAGATGCTGGCATTTGGCACCACTACACATATCACCCCTGCTGTCTTCTGATCTACTATTGTGATGTCTGTGTGTATGTGCTGTATATGTTTCTGGTGTGTGTATGCTTCCTTCCTTCCTTCCTTCCTTCCTTCCTTCCTTCCTTCCTTCCTTCCTTCCTTCCTTCCCTCCCTCCCTTCCTTCCTTCATTGTCTGTCCTTCCTTCCTTCCTTCCCCCCTCCCTCTCTCCCTCATTGACTGTCCTTCCTTCCTTCCTTCCCTTTCCTGCTTCCTGCTTCCTCCTTCCCTCATTCTTTCCTCCCTTCCTCCTTCTCTTTGCCTCCCTCCCTCCCTCTTTTCTTGATATACTCATCTATCTATCTATCTATCTATCTATCTATCTATCTATCCATCCATCCATCCATCCATCCATCCATTATCTATCTATCTATCTATCTATCTATCTATCTATCTATCTATCTATCTATCTATCTATCTATCTATCTATCTATCTATCTATCCATCTATCCATCTATCCATCTATCCATCTATCCATCTATCCATCTATCCATCTATCCATCTATCCATCTACCTACCTACCTGCACTGAATCACCCAAAATGAATCACCTAACCAGAAGTTCAATCTTGATCAGAAACCTGACATTAAACCAAACAAAGACCCTCAAAAATTGCAATCTCAACCTTAGATATCCATGTCTGGGAGCCGATACTGAATTTTTGGCAGAAAGTTCATATTGATATTGGGAAATCAACATTTTTCTTCTTTTGTTCTGGTTTTGGTCCCACACACATCACATAGTTGCAGCTCATGTCCTAATTTGGGGTGGGGTGGGGTTTGTCCTTCATTTTATTCATTTCTGGGACAATACAGCGGAGAGAAAATATGGAAAGAATTCTCAGCACCATGCCTATTGAACAATACGTGAGTCGCTCGAAGCGTGGGTAACATTTTGAAAAACAAAAACCACCAAGGCTTGGTCCAACCAACTTTGAGACAGAAATGGAAATCGGCTTCCAGAGAGAGAAGATGGCAATCTTTAACTCCCAGTGAAGTTTCTACCAAGAATGCATCCATCAGCTAAATACAAGAACTGCACCAGCAGCGTTTAGCTTGATGTCCCAAGCAGCAGGAAAGTTCAACCACCAGAAATGTATGACTTCAAACCGTTTGGAAGCAAAGGACTGCTGTGCTTCTAATGAATAATTCTGCTACATGCACCTTTCATTTGTCCTCCACTATCCATTAAGGAGCATGTTTGCAACCCTTGCAGAATAGCCCTTAAGTGATTGCCTTGCCTTGGAACACACCATGCAAGGAGAACCATGGCTAGATGGTCAAGTTCATGCAGAAGGTTCCATGTTTCATCACTGCAGCTTCCGAGAGGCCGGCAAAAGCTTAGGCAGGCAGTATTTAAAAAGGGCAAATGAATGAATAGATTCATTCTAACTCAGGGGTCGGCAATCCATGGCTCTGGAGCCGCATGTGGCTCTTTCATCCCTCTCCAGCAGCTCCATGTCACTGGTCAGCTCCACACTTTCCTTCCTTCCTTCCTTCCTTCCTTCCTTCCTTCCTTCCTTCCTTCCTTCCTTCCTTCCTTCCTTCCTTCCTTCCTTCCTTCCTTCCTTCCTTCCTTCCTTCCTTCCACCCATCCATGGTGCACAGTGGTTAGAATGTAGTATTTCAGGCTAATTGTGCCCACTACCAGGAGTTTGATCCTGACTGACTCATCCTTCCATCCTTCCAAGGTCAGTAAAATGAGGATCCAGATTGTTGGGGGCACGTTGCTGACTCTATAAACTGCTTAGAGAGGGCTGTAAAGCACCGTGAAGCGGTATATAAGTAAGTGCTATTGCTATTGCTATATGGGACAGACCTTAGGAGATGGAGCAAACAGATCTGAGGAATGGCTGAATAAAGATTGCCTAGCCCACAAATGCATAATGGGTGGGACAAGAGGCTGAGGACGAATCTCCCCTTGGTTGCTCAGGCTATAAAAGAGATGGTGGTAGATCTGTACTTTCAGAGTCGCAAGATTCTGTTAACGTAGCTTTACAATAAAGTAGAATTAGCTTAACTGGTTGGGTTTGGTCTACCCAATAAAACTGACATCTCCTCAGTTTGTCTAGCTTCTATTAGAGGAGTGATGGGCACATTTTGGCAAACTTAAACACTCAAAGAGCCACAAAGGTTCTAACCAGAAGCCCCCCCTTCAATTCTGGAGCAAACCAGAAGTCCAATTCCCCGTCTCCTCCTAGCGCGGTGTCTGGTTCCCCCACCATAGAGTGGTATCCTTTTTCCTCTGCCAACCGGAAGTCCAATTCCCCCACCATAGAGTCTCCTCCTAGCGCGGTGTCTGGTTCCCCCACCATAGAGTGGTATCCTTTTTCCTCTGCCGACCAGAAGTCCAGTTCTCCCACCATAGAGTGTCCTCCTAGCATGACATCCTTTTTCATCTACCCATCCTAACCGAAAGCCCTGTTAATTGTGGAACAGACCGCCAACAGGGAGCTGCAGCAGGGGGATGGAAGAGCCACATGCGGCTCCAGGGCCACGGGTTGCTGATCCCTGAGCTAGGGCGACGATGCTTATGATGATGAGTCGGGTTGTTCCATGGATGAAGAAGTTGAGTTCAGGAATATTTCCCCATGAAACGTCGAGATAATTCTTGACTCTTTAAAAACCACAACAAGCCCCTTTAAAGCCTTCACACTGCTGTTTCTATAAACTCCCTGCCTTAAAATAGCAAGCTACAATCGCTCAGATGCCATTTTGGGGGCTGCAGAAAATCTTAAAGCTACAGTTTTAGAATAAACAGTACGGGGGAAAAAAGGAAGAGTCGTTATGAGTAATGGTGATGAAATGGGAACCTGGGAGTTGAGAGGTAAAAGAAACAATCCCTGTTTGTCATGCTCGTCATGAGTTCTGAATTAATTGAGATACATAAACTGAGTAAACCTCTTCTGTGATTTTTCTGGGGTTTTTTGGGGGGTTTGTTTGTTTTTTTGTGAATGGACAAGTGAAAAATAGCTTGACTTAATCCAACTTTACCTGAAGCAAGTCTGCAGGAGCTCATCCATCACTGTTCACCTCACTCAAGGTCTGCGTTGCTCCTCTTCTTTTTCTTGAAGACCAAATGTGTTCCATACTAAGCCCATCATTAAACCTGCAAATATGTATTTCCCCTTTTGTTTTCTGTTCTCCTTAATTGCCCAAGTAGGTTGTAGGGTGTGTTTACTTTTCATTTTGGGGAGGGCTCGCCTCCTTGCAGTATTTCCCCCAGGAATGTACCACAAAGGCAGTCATGCACAAAGATTTATGGCAGTCATTTGTTTACCCAAACAGATTCGTAGACATTTTGAGTTCTCTCTTCTGTCTTTTTGTTTTATTTAGTGTGAAAGCACAAGCTGTTTCCCCGAGTTACACTTATGCATTTTTCATAAATCAGCTGCTACTGATATCCACATTTAAGGAACAGACACGGTGCTGGGTCCCGCACAGAGCCGACTCTGGTGAAAGCGTCCTTGCAAGAAGGAAATTTCATGGGGGACATTGGATTGATATTGGAGATGCAAACAAAAATATAGAGGATTATGAAATATAGAGGTGAATTGCCCATAGAGCAGAATCCTGGTTTGTCGGCATGGCAGGCGGTGGTGGGTTTCACATATTCTTACAACTGGTTCAACCCCCGTGCGCGTCTTCCATGCATGCGCCTGGCCTTCTGTGCATGCACCCGGCCTTCCTCATATGCGCTTTGCTCGTGCACACACCTTCTGTGCATGTGCCTGGCATTCCGTGTATGCGCTTTGCTCATGTGCACGGCTTCTGTGCACGGACCTGGCCTTCCGTGCATGCACACGGCCTTCCTCATATGCGCTTTGCTCGTGCACACAACTTCTGTGCATGTGCCTGGCCTTCCGTGCATGCACCCGGCCTTCTGCATATGTGCTTTGCTTGTGTGCATGGCTTCCACGCATGCGCCTGGCCTTCTGTGCATGCACCCGGCCTTCCGCATATGCACCTGTTGTGGCCCCGCCCTCCGAGCCTATCTCATCGGAGGGAGAAGGCTCCGAACATGAAGAAGAGGAGTCGGCCAAGCCTCCCTCTCCAGGCCCCTCCCCTCTGGCACTGCCTCAAGTGCCGGCCGAGGAAGAGGAGATTAGCCAGGAGCCAGGTGTCTCCGATGAGAGTGAGGGAGGTGATCTGTCGTTCCTGGATCCACGCCAACGAAGGCGTGATAAATGGTTGCAGCAGTTAAGGAGGCGTGCCAGGGATTATAACTGAGTCACTGGACCACATCCCAGAGACTATATAAGAGAGAGTGGTGGCCATTTAAGACTCTGTGACGGACAAAAACTAACTCTGGCTAGTCACTTGAACAACGCCTAAATCTGCCGAAGGTTCCTTTTGAACTGGACTATTTGCAATTTGTATGTATTTTCTGTTTATCTGATGAAGTAAAGCCCTTGGCAGTCGATGCTCGTATAGCTGCCAAGTTTTAGATAACAACCTGTGTGCGTGCCAAGTGCTTTCTTAACCCTCGGCTGACTGTGTTTGTGTGTGTGTGGAGACGGGGACAGAACAGCACCTGGGGAGGCCGTTTTCATCCTCCTGGAGGCTCAAGGAAAGCCTCCAGAGCCCAGGGAGGGCAAACACGCATACCCCACCATGGTGCAGGAGGTTGACTAGGCCACGCCCACCAAGCAACCGGGCAGAGGATCCCTTGCTAAAATTTTTGAAGCCCACCCCTGCTTAGAAGGGCATCTTTGTAGATGCTTCACACAGCCGGACAGTTCATTCCACTCAGTGGAACCCTTCCTAATGTGCCAAGACAGCGAATTGGAGCAAACGAGGACCTCTGAAAGCCCAGGCAAGAGTTTATTTTAAGCCATTGCTTGCGCAGCCTTCGAAGATAGGCAGTCACCTTGAGGTCTTCTCTTTCCAAACATGAAACAATACAGAAGACCTTTCTCTAGAAGGTGACTCTCCACAGGTGGCTCCACTCTACACAGATCTCTTTTTAATACTCTCATCCTCCTTTTAACTCGCAACATTTTGAACTCACGGATGGCGCATCTGTTTTGCCAAGAAATCAACTGGGCCCAAATAAACAATGCCGCAGGAAAAGACGGAGAAACACAAGATGTTCAAACAGATGGAGGATAAACCCTACTCCAGAACAAAGTCCCCCCAATGTGACTTATATTTCTAATCATCTTAAATGTTCACAGGCAAACATCATCAAATAATGATGTTTCTTTCCGAATCCAAAGGCCATAAAGGATCGGGTAGATTTCATTAACCTGATGATACCTGCCCAGCATTACAACTGATTATGAATAATAATAAAAATGTTATTACGGTCATCGGCCAGCAATAGGCATACAATAAATTAAAAATAATACTGACTTTAATCATGAATAATAACATCCCTGTTATGAAAATAGATAATCTCAAACCGTTAGGGTCACTCCAGGGGTGGGTTCTAAAATTTTTTACTACTGGTTCTGAGGGCGTGGCTTATTTTGTGGGTGTGGCTTGGTTGGGGGTAATGTGATTGGGTGGGCAACTTTTTTTTTTTTTTTACTTCTAAAAGCATTTTTTTTGTAACCTTAAGAGGTTGCAGAAAAAAATGCTTTTAAAAGCCTCTGATGATCAGGCAACTCAGCTGGGATTGCCAGAGGCTTTTAAAGGCATTTTTTCCCCCAACAACCTCTTTGGCTGAAGAGGTTGTAGAAAAAATGCCTTTAAAAGTCTCTGACGATCCCAGCTAAGCCGCGCGATCATCAGAAGCTTTTTTTAAAAAACTTTTAAAAGCATTTTTTCGGACGAAGAGGTCGTAGAAAAAATGCTTTTAAAAGTAAAAAAAAAAACCCTCTGATGAGGTGGGCGGGGTAAGCGAGTGGCGACTGGGCCGGGGACCGGTTCGGGGGCGTGGCCAGCCAATGTTATTACTGGTTCTCCGAACTACTACAAATTTTTACTACTGGTTCTTGTGAACCGGTGCAAACCGGGAGCAACCCACCACTGGGTCACTCCCTAATTTACGTGAGTGGAGAGACAATAAGTATGTGAGTAAATGTATTTTTCCAATAATTGTTATAGATACCTCCAAAAAATTGGCACCAGTTGACATCTATAATTCTGTAACCAGTTTTTTTCTTGTGGATATTGCAGCGACACAGAATTTTGCCACTGCTCGCCTGGTAGCCGGATTTGAGTCTTGGAGGAGAAAGCCTACATAAAATTCGTCTATCCTCCCTGGCAATCTCTCTAGTAAGGGGAGAATATATATAGACCTACACACTCTGTATAACTCACAGTACCAACTGATTGTGAAAACCATCAGATCAAGAGAAGGGAAAAAAATGCAATATCCTATTTTTTTTTAAAAAAAAATTACTTCGTTCCCAGCAGCTCAATCATGTTAAAAGGAGCTCAGGCTGATAGGGTGGAGATTTGCAAATCAGATATTTTTTTTTTTTGTCTTCTCCGTCCTGGGTCTGTGCCAGCGTTTGGCCAAAATATAATTTAGTTTAATTGAGCCATTAAATTAAAATAATCTTTTCAACAAGCCGTAATCAGACTAGTATAATTTCAGTGTCGCTTGTAATTCCCCTTAATAACTTTTCTCTCTGGGCTTCCTTTCAGAAATAATCTTAGGAATCTTCTCCAAATTGGAAGGTGGACCCCTCTCCTGGAAATACAACCTCCATTTCAATTTCCTTCAAATCATTTGTTCATTAAAGTCCATTAAACCTGCTCTGTCAAATTCCATTTTCCTGGGCCTTCGGAAAGAGTATATAACGCTAAGAAAAGCAGTCAAAAGAAGAACGCATTTGAAGGAGATCAAGACACATATTTAATAAGATAGAAAGCAACTACAACGTGGAAAACACCAAGTGTTCAGCTGTCATTCACTGGAAAGATTTAGTACAGCTTTACAAATCCTTAGTAAGGCCATACCTGGAATTCTGCATTCAGGTTTGGTCACCACATTACAGAA
Source organism: Pantherophis guttatus (assembly GCF_059756535.1). Lineage (NCBI taxonomy): Eukaryota > Metazoa > Chordata > Lepidosauria > Squamata > Colubridae > Pantherophis > Pantherophis guttatus. The sequence continues at coordinate 10,784,456 of NC_142079.1, read as the reverse complement.
AAATAGTAGTGGCCAAAATTGTGGAAACCTTTTGGGGAAAGTGTATTTTCAAAAATTAGCTAATAACACCACTCTCTTTTTTTTTTTTGGAGTACTACCATAAAATTATATATCAATGGAAAAGTAATTTAATCAAGAATGTAATGCAATAACTTTTATGAAGGATTTGCTATTAGAATAGCAGTTACAGTATAAAGAAGAAAAGTGAAACACGTAGAAAAAAATGAGATATACAAAAATGATCACCATAGAAAAAAATGAAATATAGAAAAATTATCACCATGTCAGTTGTAAGAAGAAATATCCTTCTGGGTTCAGCTCCAAGTGGGAAAAAAGACACTGGAAACATGGAGACTGCTTGGAAAGATGGTTTAATGGTGGACAGGATCACATGGTTTGAGTTTTTGAACAGAAAAGGGCTGAGACACAGTGAGTCCTGGGTTTTTTGCCCTCTCTGGATTTGAACTTCCTGGGGCCCAGAAAGAGTATCCTGATTGGTTGTCAGATTCCCAGGGGATGGGGATCTTAGCTAGCCTTGCTGTCTGATGTAATCTTCCCAGGTGCCATGTGGTGAGTTTCTGTTGCTAGTTGGGTCCTATTGTGTTAGTTTCTGTTGCTAGATGGGTCCTATTGTGTTGCAGATGATGGTCCATTGACAAAGATTGAGTTTCTGCCTCTGGCCCATTGACAAAGGGTGGTGGGCAGGAAGATGGGAGCTGCTTCGTCTTTAAAACATGCTTCTCCATTTCTCATCCAGGGAAACATAAAATTCTGCCATTTTAATATTTCCCAAAATATTTCATTCTTCTAGGAAAGGGGTGGGTGCTAACTTCCTACACAGTTAATACTTAGTTGGGTAACCTTTAGCATGAATTACGGCCTTACAACGTCTTCCCATGGAGTGAACCAAGTCTTTTAGTTCTGCAGCTGTTACCATGTGTAACCAAGATTGAAGGATGGCTTCTATTAACTGGGTTTTATTGCTTCTGATTAACAAGTTTCTTTAGTTGGAAAATCCATAGATTTTCAATTGGATTAAGGTCTGGGCTATTCCCAGGCCATTCCAGCAGTGGAATAGGATTATCTTGAAACTCCAAAAAAACAACAACGTGGTGTTATTAGCCATCAAACCTCAAAAATACACTTTCCCCCAAAAGGTTTCCAGAATTTTGGCCACTACTGTATGTTGAAAATGTGCAGAGAATAGCAACAAGGCCTGGAGGCTGAAACATTAAAAAAATGGTTGCAGGAACATGGTATGGCCAGTCTAGAGAAAAGAAGGACTAGGGGTGACATGATAGCAGTATTCCAGTATTTGAGGGGGCTGCCACAAAGAAGAGGGGCTCAACTTATTTTCCAAAGCACCAGAGGTCAGGACAAGAAACAATGGTTGGAAACTAACCAAGGAGAGAATGAAGGAGAAATTTCTAACTGTAAGAACAATGAACCCAGTGGAATAGTTTGCCTCCAGAACTTGTGTGTACTCCATCATTGGAGGTCTTTAAGAGACTGGACAGTCACTTGTCTCAAAGCATGTATAGGGTCTCCTGCTTGAACAGAGGGTTGGACTAGGTCCCTTCCCAAGGGTGAGCTGCTGGAGGTTCGTAGGGGTTCAGGAGAAGCAGTTTGGAAAACCCCCAAATCCCACTCTTGGCTGGCCCCGCCCACCCCACCCCTCCTCTCCCAGGAGTCCCCACACGGCCCGTTTTGGATGCAGGTAAGTGCAGGGCATGGGCAGAAGTTTGAGAAGGGCGAAAAATGGGCCTATCGAAGGTATGGGCCCGTTTCTGGCCTCTGGAGCCTGGGGAGGCTGTTTTTGCTCTCTCGGAGGTTTGAGGAAAGCCTCCGGAGCCTGGGGAGGGCTAAAACACACACATGCCCACTGTGGTGCAGGAGACCGACTAGGACATGCCCACCATGGCCACACCCACCCAGCAACCGAGCAGAGAACCCCTTGCTAAAATTTTTGAAGTCCACACCTGTCCCTTCCAGCTCTATTCTGATTGATTGATTGATTGATTGATTGATTGATTGGGAAAGACGAAGCTATCTTTGCTTGAAGCTAGCAGTGCTTTTCCGATGTTGTTTTTATAGAAAACAATCTTTAATTCCGTGTCCTCCTTTTGTCTGTTCCAATTTCTGTATTTATAGGCCTCTTCCCAGTTCTGGCTGCTGTTAGAAGTGTAGCAAAGGGGAATTTCTATTTTAGACTTCAGTATTCTGTGGTCTCACACAGCTAACTGAGCCAAAAGGGGTAAACCGTTTCTTTCATCTCCGTTGATGCTGGCCTTTTGTTACATTAGCACAGCCAAGGAACGTACGATTGCGTCTGAAGATTTAAAATAGTTACAAGGCTGGGTTTTTTTTTTTTTTTTTTTTGAAACTCTTGGGGACAAAATAAAAGAAGAAATAAAAGTTTTGCTGCTTGAAGTTCTCCCTTCCGCACAGCAGGAGACGGATCAGCCACAATGCAAAAGAGAAAGAGAGAGAGAAGGAGGGAGAAAAAGACAGATCAGGAACATAATTAAATCAGTATGGAATTAAAAGGGATTGTACTATAGATGATGAAAAGACATCAATCTTTTCTCAGTTGGCCTGCCCGTGTTACACTGCTGTGCAAAAATCCAAAGGGGGGAAAAAAAATTTGCTATCTTGAAAGAGGATGAAAACATGAAAAAGTTTTCTGAAGCTGAAGCTACGCTCATGAAGAAAAGAGGACATAGTGTCAACTCCGAAACAAACTTTACCATCGACAGATGTGATTTGATTCATCAAGAAAGCCCATCTAATCCAATTTAACAGAATAACAGAATGAGATGGAAGGGACCTTGGAGGTCTTCTACTCCAATCCTCTGCTCAAGTTGGACACTGTCCTCTCTGAAGCGAACCTGGCTTGAAGTCCTCTTTTGTTGCCTCATAGTTGACGCGAACGCTGACAGGGAGGGGAAAGTAAACTGGCTAGCAGTCAAAACAAAAAGCTTTCTCGTGGGAACCAAGGTCATCCCAACAGGTGGCAGTTGGAGGAGGAGGAGAGGAGTGACCAAGGAACTCACCAAATGCCCTAATTGGAAAATGTGATCTGTGACACTTGGGGGGGGGGGAGAGAGACAATTGCTCTTTTAATTATGTCACACGTGCGGGAAAACTTTCAGAGTTGGTTTTCACTAGCTGTACCAATATGGTGTACCCAATAAACAAGTTATTTGAGGAATCTGTTTGCCTCAGAGTTCTAGTTTTGGCTTGTGCCTTACTTGTAACGCTGACAGACACTCTATTCCAGTACATCTCAACCTTTTCTTCACCATGGATGCTGTTTAAATACCATTTTTGACCATGGCCCCCAAGATTAAACTTGGGGGAGACATGATAGCAGCATTCCAATATTTGAGGGGCTGCCACAGAGAGGAAGGGATCAAGCTATTTTCCAAGGTACTGGAAGGCCAGAAAAGGAATAATGGACGGAAACTGAACAAGGAGAGATTCAACCTAGAAATAAGGAGAAATTTTCTGACAGTGAGAACGATCATCTGATGGAACAGAAGTTGCCTTCGGAAGTTGTGGGAGCTTTCAAGAAGAGATTAGACTGCCATCTGTCAGAAATGGTGTAGGGTCTCCTCCAGCTTGGCAGGGGGTTGGACTAGATGACCTACAAGATCCCTTCCAACTCTGTTCATCTAATCTAAAAACTCCAGATTTAAATCATAACATTTCTTCAAGCCTTCGTGGACCACCCTGTGATGACATCACAGCCCCCCCCCCAAGGGTCCACAGACCTCAGATTGAGAACCACTGCTCTATTCTATAAATCACTCCTATTAAGAGACCCTAATAGAAGCAATTTATAAAAATTGGTTCCTCTCCAAGAGTTGAATTGGGTCGCTCCGATTTCGGTTTGCTGAATCGATTCAAAAGAAATCCATATTTGGCACAAAAGCACTCAAACCAGATTGAAGATAACTGATCTGATGGTTCAATCCCTCTTTTCCATTTCAATTTGAAAAGCCAGCATGATTCAAACGGAATCTCTAAATCTTTGCACTGAGTCCTCAAATTCTAAACCGTCAGAATCAATGAAACATCAAACTGAATCTCCATATCCATGCTAAGTGCAACTGTTGGCTGTTGTCAAAATGAACAGAAATTTGATGTTTTACCTTACAGAAAGATAGAGTGTTTGATTGATTGATTGATTTATACAACTGCTCATCTTGAGACTTTAGACAAAGTGCAGAGAAGAGCAACTAAGATGATTAAGGGCCTGGAGACTAAAACATATGAAGAACGGTTGCTAGTCTAGAGAAAAGAAGGATTATGGGATGACATGACAGCAGTGTTTCAGTATTTGAGGGGCTGCCACAAAGAAGAGGGGGTCAACTTATTTTCCGAAGCACCCAAAGTCAGGACAAGAAGCCATGGATGGAAACTAATCAAGGAGAGAAGCAACGTAAAATGAACGAGAAATCATCTATCGGTGAGAACAATGAATCAGAGGGGCAGCTTGTTCCCAGAAGTTGTGGGGGGCTCCATCACTGGAGGCTTTCAAAAAGAGACTGGACTGGAAGGAGGAGAGAGAGAGAGAGGAAGGGAGACGAGAGGAGAGGAGAAAGAAGAAAGGGAAAAGGAGAGGAAGAAAAGGGAGGGGAAAGAGGAGTAGAAGAGAAGGTTAGAAGGGGGGAAGAAGAGAGGAGTGGGGGAAGTAGGAAAGAGAAGGAGAGGAAGAAAAAAGAAAGTAGGAGGAGATAAAAAAGAGACTGGACTGCAATGGAATAGGGCAGTGAGGGCTAACCTTTTTATCGGCGTGTGCCAAAAGTGCGTGCATGTGCTGGCACCCATAACACAATGTGTTCCCCCTGCGCATGCACGCATGACCCCCCCACGCCCCACACACCCCATGCATGCACATGTGACCCCCCCACCCCCGTTTTTGTGTAGCAGGACTCCCTGCAGCCTCCTAGGCCCAAAAACAGGCGCTGGGGGGGTGGGTATGGTGCACCCCTCATGCCCTGTTTTGGGCCTAGCAGACCTCCCTGCAGCCTCCTGAGCCCAAAAATGGGCCATGGGGGGGGGTGTGCTGCTCCCCCACACTCCCCCTGCCACCCCACACATGCGCATTGATCCCTGCCCCCTGCGCATGCCAGCGCAACCCCCTGTGCATGCACGCACATCTCCTGCATGTGCCCCGCCTCCCACACATCCCAAAAATAGAGAATTTTGGGCTCAATGGTGATCATAAGTCAAGGACTGCCCATACAGCTAGGTGCCCATAAAAGCCTGGCTAGGTGGCTCAGTGGTTAAGTCTCTGAGCTTGTCGATCAGAAAGGGTTGTGACCCCGGCCCCGGAGGCTGATTTATCTTCACATGCTGATTCGGAGGATGATATGGAGGAGGAGGAAGCTGGCACGAGCTATGTGCCGGAGGGGCTGTCTTCACCGGTGAGTCAGCAAGAACTGACAGTTGCTGACATGCCTATGGACCCTAGCCAAATTGAGGAGGAAACAGAGGCCGGTAACGACGAGGGGGAGCCCCTATTGGATGCAGGAGAGAGACGTAGGAGATGTCGTGGAGAACAGCTATTGCCACGTCCTAAGAGGTGTGGTCAAGAGGGGTGTGACTGGGCTGGAAAGGCATGGTGAACAATTTGTTGGCGTTTTGGATGCAGTGGAGTTACAACTGTTAATTTGGAGTTTTTGACAAGAGTCTGCATTCCTGCATTAGCCTGCTGTCTGTCTGCCAAGACCTTTGGAACATTGCCCAGTAATTATTGGACTGATATACGCTTTGGAAGAGAACTATTTATTAAAGGGCCAGCTCCAGTCTCTCTAGCCTGCGTTTGTTACTGCCGGGCTATTTGAGCCTCTGCAAGGCCACTCGTGGGAGGGGACAGAACAGAAAGGTCGGCGGTTCGAATCCCTAATACAGGTCTCTCCTGTGTGAGCAGGGGGTTGGACTAGATGACCTCCAGGGTCCCTTCCAACTCTGTTACTGTTAAAAGGCCGGAGGGAGGTGTACGTGCCTGCACAGTGTAGCTAAACTGGGCGACGGCTTGCGTGCCCGCAGAGAGGACTCTGTGTACCAGCTGTGGCCTGCATCTCATAGGTTCACCATCGTGGGTACAGGGTCTCCTGCCTGAGTGGGGGGTTGGACTAGGTGACCTCTAAGGTCCCTTCCAACTCTGTTATTCTGAGGAAGGGCTGAAAGGCAAACAACAGTTCGGTAGTTGTCTGTAAGTGAATTAAACTGAGCAGAGTGTTAAGAATCCCACAGGCTCCAATTAGCTCACTTACTCCGTGGCTGAATTGTCCTAAACAAGCAGTAATTTGAATAGGAAACACTTTACACAGCAGGAATTTAACAGCCGGAAAAGAGCAGGGAGAAAAAAAAAATCGCTTTTCGACGCATTCAAACATCAAGTGCATTTATGGGGAATTAGGCAACATTGCTGTGGAATGGAGAAGCCGTTCTCTCCCGCTGCACAGTCTTTATTTTCTCTTTCTGACACAAATATGTCATCGGGTTGCCCAGTCAGCAGACAAGCCCAATGAGATTAAGACCATCGGGATTGTGAAGCTTCTGCGGGACTCACAATTGGGTTAGTCCTGGAGAGTAAAAGCTATTTTAGATGGGAAGTGAAGTGGCTGATGGTGTTAGTCTCGAAAGACACTTTGCCTCCACCAACTCCTCCTCCTCCTCCTCCTCCTCCTCCTCCTCCTCCTCCTCCTCCTCCTCCTTCTCCTCCTCCTGCCCCTCTTCCCACCTTAGGGCAAAGTGCCACAACCTCCCTTACCTTGGGTGTATCTTCAAACTTCTCCAAGACCTCCTTCTCCTCCTCCTCTTCCTCCTCCCTTCCCCCACAGGGCCATGTTCAAAAATATCCCTTACCTTGGGTGTACACCTCAAAGTTCTCCAAGACCTCTTCCTCCTCCTCCTCGTCCTCCTCCTCCTCCTCTACCCTTTCTCCTCCTCCTCTTTCCTTCCTCCATAAGGTCATGTTCAACAACCTCCTTTATCTTGGGTGTATACCTCAAAGTTCTCCAAGACCTCCTTCTCCTCCTCCTCCTCTTCCTCCTTCTCCTCTTCCCCTCCTCCTCTTCCTCCTCCCTTCCCCCATAGGGCCATGTTCAAAAACCTCCCTTATCTTGGGTGTATACCTCAAAGTTCTCCAAGACCTCCTCCTCCTCGTCCTCCTCTTCCCCTTCTCCTCCTCCTCCTTCCTTCCCCCATAAGGTCATGTTCAATAACCTTCCTTATCTTGGGTGTATATCTCAAAGTCCTCCAAGACCTGACTCCAAATTATAGCATCATGCCTAATGGAAGAGGAACATCATGACACAAAATGTTTGAAAATAATTAATTATCACTCCTAAGTTCATTGCAGGTACATGCAAATAAAAAGGAACCCAGCTTAGATTTTGCCTTGAATCTGTCTTCCTTCAACCTATTTTTGGGTGGTTGCAACCCTTAGTCTTTCTCCTTGATCCTTTCAGAACAAAAATATGGATTTCCCCAGAGCTCAACGGTAAAGGTAAATCCTGAATTTACAACAGTTCACTTAGTGACCATTGGAAGTTACAACAGCACTGAAAAAAGTGACTTATGACCATTTTTCACATTTACGACCATTGCAGCATCCCAGACATGGTTGGAGTGTTCCAAGGTCATGCAATCCCCTTTTGCAACCTTCTGACAAGCAAAATCAATGGGGGGAAGCCAGATTCACTTAATAATCCTGTTATTAAGAACTGCAGTGATTCACTTAACAACCATGGCAAGAAAGGTTGTAAAATGGGGCAAAACACACTTAACAAAGGTCTCACTTAGTGTGATGATCCGGGACACGGCACAGAGATAACACAGGCAGCTGGCAGTTCAGACCACCCCTTTATTGCTCCAAATTTCCCCAAACGCTCCCACGTTTCTGCAAGTCCCAGAGCAAAGTGATCTCACACACACACACACACCTCAAGCAGCCTCTGGCTGCAAGTAGTCCAGCCCAATGCTGTGAGCACCACGGCTGCAAAGCAAAAAATCCAGAAAGAATGCAAGGAATCCAGAAAAGTTCAAACGTCGGCACTCAACACTCCAGGAATTTAGTGTTTGTTCCTGACAAATGCTCCTCCCCACAGTGTCTCTTTAAGGCTCAGTCCCCAGGTGTGCCTTGTGAAGAGGGGCGGGGTGCTTTCCTCCCGAGTAGTCAGGTCAGTCTGCGCTGTTCTCACCTTCTCTCCACTCTCCATGCTCGAGGATCAGGACAGGGTGATCCTTGCTCATCGCCTGCTTAGCTTCTCCTGGTCATCCTGCCCCCCTTCCTCTCTGCCTACAAGCCATCCCAATCCTGAAAGGCCCTGGCCTGATTGGGTCTGCTCCTCCCCATTTTCCTCCCAAGCCAACGAAGCCACCCCCTCGATCTCCATCTGCTCCAGTTCCCGCTCGTCTTCCTCCACCGATTCAGGCTCTGACGGGAGCATGATACTTTGGGTTGGGCTCAATTGTGGTTGTAATTCAAGGACTACCTATTCCAAAATCATTTGCTCTTGAATTGTGTTCTTCAACACAGTAGAGATTCTATTATGCTGGTTTGACAGGTGGACTGTAAGCATCAGCTTGAAGCAAAAACATATTCTCCTTCTCCCCACCTCCTACGTCTTGATGTTCTCAACTGCTTCCATTTTTCAGGTAGCCCAGGGGTCAGCAACCTTAAACACTCAAAGAGCCACAAAGGTCCTAACCAGAAGCCCCCCAATCAATTCTGGAGCCGACCGGAAATCCTGTTCCCCCCACCATAGAGTCTCCTCTTAGCACGGCATCCTTTTTCCGCTACCTCTCTTAACTGAAAGCCCTAGGCTCCCTTTAAAACCAGGAAGCAGAGTCTTGGTCCCGGCAAAACCTTTTTTATTTACACGGCTGTGAATTCCTTTCATTCACAGTCAGCAAGGCCTGTCCAAACGGTTTTTCAAAGGAATATTTATCAACACAGACCTTATCTCGCTTGGAAAGCTGCCACGTAACTTGTTTCCAAATGTAGGGTAAGGCAAAACTTGGCACAGAGTTTCTTAGAGTCATGAACAGAACTTTCACTCTTGCAATGACCGAATGAATGCATTGTTTCCTGCAAAAGCCCACTCCCCGTTCGCTCCTCTTTTGTTTCCTGTGGGGGAGGGCAATTACCTCCAAGGTGTGGCTTCACTCCCAAGTCAACCCTGCTTTCTGAGTTGTTCCTGTTTTCTGGCAGCTCTGTACATGCGCACACTGGGAACGGGCTCCAGCTGTTTCTCTGCCTCGCTGCTGTCTACCTTCCTCTCTGCCTCCGACGCAGAGCCCTTGTCTGAGCTTTCCCCAGCCCTCAGGACTGACCCATGTTCCACCCCAACCTCCTCACCGTCTGACTCTGCTGCCAGCTCTTCTGGCCACCAGCGGGCCACAACATCCTATCAATTGTGGATCCGACCGGAAACCCCACTCCTTGCCATAGAGTCTCCTCCTGGCGTGCCGTGCTTTTCCCTCTATCTTACCCTGAAGTTCCTCTCAAAATTGTGGCATCAACCGGCAATAAGGAGCTGCAGCAGAGGAATGAAAGAGCCACATGCGGCTCCAGAGCCACAGGTTGCCGACCCCTGAGCTAGCTTCTCCAACATCAGAACCAGAAACGTCTTTCTTCCAAAATTCTTCTCCTCCTCCACCCCTGCGCCATGTTTTGTTTATCGAGAATAGCTCAAGATGAACCAGCCCATGGCACTGATGTATCTTCGTTCATTTATAAAACCCGATACCTCCTTTGTTTAAGATAAGCAGAACACAAACAAGATTGATTTAGGGAAAAGCGGAAAGATGGCAAGAAGATGGTGGAAACATTTTCCCAGTTATGAACAGTCTGGAGGACGAGTGATTCATGAGCCACGTCTCTTTCCAAATTTCAGATAATAGAATTGATTGGAGGAAGATTTAGAAGATTGGGAGGGACATCAGAAGGACTTCGTCAAAGGCCATCGCCGTTCTGTCATGAGTAGACAAAGGCTTTGGGCCAGATGAATAGATAGATGCCTGTTTAAAACCAGCTGGACAATTGACCTTGAAAAATAAGCTTTACACTCTGAAAGTAGTCCCCAGGGAAAAAAAAATCTTGTTAGGATAACCTACCATACGGGAGATCTTGATAATTATCAAGTCAGAGTTTGCTTAGTTACAGATACAGATTAAGAATTGGAAGGGAACTTGTAGATCATCTAGTCCAACCCCCTGCCCAAGCAGGAGACCCTACACCATTTCTGACAGAGGGCAGTCCAGTCTCTTCTTGAAAGCCTCCAGCAATGAAGCTCCCACAACTTCCGAAGGCAACTTCTGTTCCATTGATTGATTGTTCTCACGGTCAGAAAATTCCTCCTTATTTCCAAGTTGAATCTCTCCTTGTTCAGTTTCCATCCATTATTCCTTGTCTGGCCTTCAGGTGCCTTGGAAAATACCTGGATCCCCTCCTCTCTGTGGCAGCCCCTCAAATATTGGAAAACTGATCTTGTGTCTCCCCTGGTCCTTCTTTTCATTAAACTAGCCATGCGCAGTTCCTGCAACCGTTCTTCGTATGTTTTAACCTCCAGTCCCCTCATCATCTTGGTTGCTCTTCTCTGCACTCTTTCTAGGGGTGTCAAACTCGATTTCATTGAGGGCCACATCCGGGTTGTGAATGACATCTGGGGGGGGATTGGGGGCATGACCATCTCGATGTCACTCATCAAGGCTGTGTTTTTGGCTGAGATGGCCTCCTGCAGCCCTCTGCCAGTGAAAACAGAGCTTGGGGAGGCTGCGCGCGGCCCGTTTTTGCTGGCAGAGGGCTGCAGGAGGCTGTCATGGTTGAAAACGGAGCCTGAGCAGGCCACGTGTGGTCCTCCCGAGCTCCATTCTCACTGGCAGAGGCACCATGGGCTGGTCCTTCACTGTTTCCAGGGTGGACCCATGGGTCAGATCTAAGCGCCCCGTGGGCCAGATCTGGCCTCCAGGCCTTGAGTTTGACACCCTTGTTCTAGAGTCTCAACATATACTATTTTTTAATGTGTGGTGACCAAAACTGGATGCAGTATTCTAGGTGTGGTCTCACTAAGGCTTTACAGAGTGGTATTAGTACCTCTCTTGATCTTGAGTTTTTCCAAGCTCGGTCAGGTGGAGCCCTAACTTGCAGCTCTCTTGATTCCAATTACAATCCTGTTTCTGTTCCCAAGATTTACAGAGCCGCATTGGGACAATTATTATTTCCCAGAGCTATTGTGAGCTTCAAGGAGAGGCTGTGGCGTTGGCCGTTGTAAGCCCTTTGGAGAAAGGGCAAGATTGCACAGGAGTAATTATCTCACAAAGATCCTTCTCTCAATTAAGCACAACTGCCGGTGGCTGCCAGATGTGAACTGATAGATGTTGGCAGTAACCTTCTGCAGGTATTAAAAAAAAAACCCACCTTTGATGCTTCACCAGCTCGGCTTCACCAGCTGTTTATCACTTCATTAGGCCAGACTCATCACCTCTCTCTAAACATCGTTTGGAACAAAATGAGCAGTAAATTGTTAATAAATGTCCTGGCTCAGGCAGCATTCTGCATCGATACTTCTTGTAGGGGTAACAGGAATCAACCAAGGAGGAGCTTTGGGTGTTTTTGACTGTGACTGTTGGCTAAAATAATGGCTTGTAACTCTGCCCTTGAACCAAAATTGCCATTAGGAGGACTCTAAAGGACACATTTCTTCCAACCCCAGGACTGTTCCTCCTCCCCCTATTCTTCTTCTTCTTCTTCTTCTTCTTCTTCTTCTTCTTCTTCTTCTTCTTCTTCTTCTTCTTCTTCTTCTTCTTCTTCTTCTTCTTCTTCTTCTTCTTCTTCTTCCTTCTTCCTTCTTCCTTCTTCTTCCTCCTCTTCCTCCTCCTCCTCTTCCTCTTCCTCTTCCTCTTCCTCACCACTACCACCAATAAGACAATGTTCAACAATCTCCCTTACCTTGAGTGTATACCTCAAAGTTCTCCAAGACCTCCTTCTCCTTCTCCTCCTTCTCCTTCTCCGTCTCCTTCTCCACCTCCTCTTCCTCCTCCTCTTCTTCTTTTCTTCCTCCTCTTCTTCACCTCCTCCTTCTCTTGTTGTTCTTCCTCCTCCTCCTCCTCCTCCACCATCACCCATAGGGCAATGTTCAACAATCTCCCTTATCTTGAATTCATACCTCAAAGTTCTCAAAGACCGCCTCCTTCTCCTTCTCCCTCTCCTTCTCCTCTTCCTTCTCCTTCTCTTTAACCACTTTGGGTGTTGAGGGAGAGATACAAAGTTCTGGTTCTTCCCGTTCTGGAAGCCTCAACCATTGTTATTTGACGCTGCTGATGTAGTGTGTCTTTGATGTTGCCTCTCCATCTTCTTCTGGGTCTTCCCTGTGTTCTTTAACTGTCTCTTCTTTTTCTACTGTAGAAGCCTTGTACAATATGGAATCCCAAGAATCTCACCCAGGATTTGCCATCCTAAAGTTCATAACTGACCCAAACTGCAAAACAGAGAAGGACCCAGAGGCCAGACAATGAATAATGGATGGAAACTAATCAAGGAGAGAAGCAACTTAGAACTAAGGAGGAATTTCCTGATGGAACAATTAATCAGCGGAACAACTTGCCTCCAGAAGTTGTGAATGCTCCAAACACTGGAAGTTTTAAAGAAGATGTTGGATAACCATTTGTCTGAAGTGGTGTAGGGTTTCCTGCCTAAGCAGAGGGTTGGACTAGAAGACCTCCAAGGTCCCTTCCAACTATTCTATTCTATTCTATTCTATTCTATTCTATTCTATTCTATTCTATTCTATTCTATTCTATTCTATTCTATTCTATTCTATTCTATTCTATTCCATTCCATTCCATTCCAATATTCATTCTATTCTATTCTATTCTATTCTATTCTATTCTATTCTATTCTATTCTATTCTATTCTATTCTATTCTATTCCATTCCATTCCATTCCATTCCATTCCATTCCATTCTAATATTCATTCTATTCTATTCTATTCTATTCTATTCTATTCTATTCTATTCTATTCTATTCTATTCTATTCTATTCTATTCTATTCTATTCTATTCTATTCTATTCACCACTGTCCTTGAAAAGTCCTTTCCTGGCTCAGCATGTCAGTATTGAGTTTAAGAAGATTGGTTTGCAGTTTGCAGCAACCATATCCAAAACTTCTTTAATCTAACCTCTCGCTCACTTTGAAAACATCCTGCTGATTGCAGAGAAACCAGGCGTTGTAACCGCTGGAGTAGAAATTCTTCCTTGCATTTAATCTCTGCCTTGTGATGAAACGCTTTGTGACATGCCGGGACAGGAGCTATCCCAAGGAAAGCATTTTCTGTCTCCAAGGATGAGTCCATTCTTTGAGTCATTTAGGCCACCTCCATCAGGGGATGGAGCTGGGCTTTTCTCGGAAGGGCAAGCGTGGTGGGCCTTCACAGAGGACGACAACAATGCACCAAGGTTTAGGTGCCAGAGGCATCAAGAGATTGCAGATTGCAGTTTAACAGTGTTGGAAGGGACCTTGTAGGTCATTTAGTCCAACCTCCCACCCAAACGGGAGACCCTACGCCATTTCTGACTGATGGCAGTCCAGTCTCTTTTTGAAAGCTCCCAGTGATGAAGCTCCCACAACTTCCGAAGGCAACTTCTGTTCCATTGGTTGATTGTTCTCACTGCCAGAAAATGTCACCTTATTTCTAGGTTGAATCTCTCCTTGATCAGTTTCCACCCATTATTTCTTGTCTGTCCTTCAGGTGCTTTGGAGAATAACTTGACCCCCTCCTCTCTGTGGCAGCCCCTCAAATATTGGAAGACTGTTATCCTGTCTCCCCTGGTCCTTCTCTTCACTAGACTAGCCAGACCCAGTTCCTGCAATCGTTCATCATATATTTTAGCCTCCAGAACTTTAATCATCTGAGATAGATAGAGTTGGAAGGGAGCTTGTAGATCATCCAGTCCAACCTCCTACCCAAGCAGGAGACCCTACACCATTTTTGACAGATGGCCGTCCAGTCTCTTCTTGAAAGCCTCCAGTGTTGAAGCTCCCACAACTTCCGAAAGCAACTTCTGTTCCATCGGTTGATTGTTCTCACTGCCAGAAAATTTCTCCTTATTTCTAGGTAATTTCCTTCCTTCTTTTTATCACCCTCCGTGCCTATTTTCCTCCCTGCTTCCAGTTATATTGATGCCGCTCCATTCCTTGTATGACAGTAATAATGATTAGACTCAAAGGCTAACAGAAGCAGAAGATTGAGAAAAAAAAGAACGAGGAAGGATGTATTTGATCATCCCCGGGGAAGAAGGAAAAATGTGATAAAAACTGCAGCGCAATGGCGTAGCATCCAAAGGGGATAATATTGCTGGTGAGATTTTCGAGAGAGATTGCAACATGGGAAAAACTGCAGCACCTCCTCTATCCTCCTGGCGCTTGTCCTCGGAGAATTAAGTGAGGATTTGTGACTCGCAAGTGACAGATCGATAGTTATTTGTGAAAAGCCGGCGCTAAAATGGGACAAGGGGAGATTAGCCAGATGATCACCTGGGTGTCCATCACTCTGGGTTTTGTGCTCTTAGTCAGGAGAAGTTTATCTTCCATCCTTTAACTTGAGCCGAGGCTCAGTGAAGATCTGCTGAGGGGCTCTTCTTCAACAAGACAGAGGGGGTGGGAGGGAGGGAGAGAGAGAATCAGAAAAAATAAGGTGCAGGTGGCATCCTTGGAACAGGCCAAGTAGTCCTGTTTCCAGTGGCGGCTTTCAGAAATGCTTACCACTGGTTCACCCCCCACGCACACGCTCGCTTCGCATGCATGCGTGCCTTCCATGCGTGCGCCCGGCCTTCCATGCAGGATTTTTCCTCATGTGCGTGCCTTCCATGCATGTGCACGGCCTCGTAAACATGGCTAAATAGAATGCCTTTACGCCGGGATGGGTGGCCCACCCACAGTCACCGCTACCAGTTTGCCTGAACTGGTCCGAACTGGCTGAATACCACCTCTGTGTACGTCTAGTCCAGGGGTCGGCAAC
Organism: Pantherophis guttatus; assembly: GCF_059756535.1. Classification (NCBI taxonomy): domain Eukaryota; kingdom Metazoa; phylum Chordata; class Lepidosauria; order Squamata; family Colubridae; genus Pantherophis; species Pantherophis guttatus. The sequence goes on along the minus strand of NC_142079.1, from coordinate 10,769,420 downwards.
CTTAAATACTCAAAGAGCCACAAAGTTCCTAACCAGAAGCTCCCTGTTCAATTCTGGAGCCGACCAGAAATCCAGTTCGCGCACAATAGAGTCTCCTCCTAGCACAGCATCCTTTTTCCTCTACCTGTCCTAACCGAAAGCCCTATAAATTGTGGAGCCAATCAGTGACAGGGAGCCGCAGCAGAGGGATGAAAGAGCCACATCCGGCTCCAGAGCCATGGGTTGCCAACCTCTTGTCGAGCCTAGACATGGCCAAGTTTAAGAAACAAACATAAGCCTCTGGTCTCCACTTCAAAGGTCAAGAATAGACAGAGATCAACCTTCTCAGCCCCCAACCATGTTCTTGGCTTCAAGATTGACTTCACATCCTGTGAAGTTCAATTTGCAGCGTTCCTCAGGGACGTAAACTGATTGTCTAATGCAGCACTAAGCCCTAAACCATAGTTTATCAGTTACAGGGCTTGATCAGCCTAAAACTAGACCGAAATTAAAAATGAATGAACCGCATTAGGGCTGATTGTGATTGATGAGCCCAACTTGCCCATAGTCAACACATTTGTCTTGAAGCTGCAACCTTCAGTTGACTTCCGGAAAAGCTATGTCAGACTTGACTGATTTGCTTGAGGGACAGCAAATATTCCGGCCAATATTTGATGGCCTTTGCATGACAATCAGTCATCATAAACCCAATTCCATTCATTAGAACGTGAAGAAGACTCCATGGCAAATTTCCATATTATAATTAACCTGGGAGAAGAGAAGAGAATAGGAGCTGGAAGGGACCTTGGAGGTCTTCTCGTCCAGCACCCTGCTCAAGCAGGAAACCCTCTACCATTTTGGACAAGCAACTGTCTAGTTTCTTCTTTAAAACCTCCAGTGATGGAGCACCCACGATTTCTGGAGGCCAGCTGTTCCCCTGGTTAATTGTCCTCACTGTTAGGAAGTTTCTCCTTAATTCCAGGTTGCTTCTGTCCTTGATTAATTTCCATCCATTGTTTCTTGTCCTGGGTTAACCCCCTCTTCTTTGTGGCAGCCCCTCAAATACTGGAATGCTGCTATCATGTCACCCCTAATTCTTCTTTTCTTTAGACTAGACAAACCCAAAATCCCGCAGCTGATTAAAACTTCCAGGTCAGGCTACAACATTTTCCTGGAAAATAAGATTCTTCAGTTCTGTCTTAAACTCAACATGGATCCTAAGTCCTTGGGTATCACCATCCTGACTAATCCTCAACTTAGAACAGTTTATGCTCTGACATAGGCTTCCTGAGTCATCAAAACACACGAGTAGTCCCAAAAACCTCTTTTATTGTAACAGCTGTGAATTCTGTTCATTCACAGATGAGTCCCAAATAGTTGTAAAGAGTCCTTCGGGATAAGGCTGATAATCACCCACCTTTATCTTCCTTGTCATGCTGCCAAAGACCTAATTGGCAAAGCCACACGGAGTCCAGAATCAAACAGAGCTTCAGACTTTAAGCTCAACCGAATGAACAAATGTTGCTTCCTGCAAAGGCCCATGTGCCTTTGCTCCTCTTTTAAGTCATATGGGAGGGGCCAATCATCTCCAAGCCTTACTCCTGAGTCGTCCCTTTTGTTTTAGCTGTTCTTGCCTTCTGGCAGTTCTGTGCATGCGCACACTGGGCACAGGCTCACACTGTTCTTCTGCCTCACTGATGTCAGATTCCGGAGGCTCCAGAGGCAGCACATAACTACCAGATGGCCCTGGCCCACTCTCTGCCTCTGACTCAGAGCCCTTGTCCGAGCCTTCCCCAGACTCCAGGACTGGCCCATAGTCCTCCCCAGCCTCCTCGCTGTCTGACTCTACTGCCAGCTCCGCAGGCTGCTGGCAGACCACAACAGTTTATTTAGTAACCGTTCAAAGTTACAACAGCCCTGAAAAAAGCAACTTGCAAGTGGTTTTCACATGTACAACTGTTGCAGGATTCTCAATCAAAATTCCGGTGCTTGGCAAGTGACGAATGCAGTGACCTGGGGTCATGTGATCCCCGTTGACTTTGCTTGTCAGAAGGTTGCAAAAGGGGATCATGAGCCCGGGACACTGCAACCATCATAAATATGAGTCAGTTGCCAAGCGTCTGAATTTTGATCACCGGACCATGGAGATGTTCCAACGGTCATGTGAAAAAGTTCAGTATCATCGTAACTTTGACCAGTCACTAAATAAACTGTTGTAAGTGGAAGACTAGCTGTATTCTCCAAAGCACCTGAGAGCAGGACAAGAAGCTATGTTTCAGGGTTCCAACGGATGCCCTAATTAAATCATGAGCCTCGAGCCAAGCTTCAAAAGAAATCCAGTTATTTATTAGGAGCTTCATGTCGGCACATTCCAGGTGAAGCCAACTCTTACCCTACGTAATTTATGCCTCAATCATGACCCTGTTTCCCCCTTCCCCCCAGGGTGTGTCATCAATCACATTCACCAACAAAGCAATTTTGTGGGTTGTAGAGATCACTCCCCTCCGGCCGCTGTGGGTAACCTTGGGAGACAGCCTTGAGAGAGATATGTCTGGAATGTGCTCCTGTTTTTGGCTGCCATGTTGCTTCATCGGTTTCCCATCCCCCTTGCCTATGGCAAATCAAGAGCAGGCCAGGGATGCTTTGTGAGTTGACACTATGGATGGAAGCTCATCAGAAGGAGACCCAACCTGGAACTAAGCAGAAGTTTTCTAACAGTGAAAACAATCAACCAACGGAACGGCTTTCCACCAGAAGTTGTGGGTGCTCCATCGCTAGAGATTTTCAAGAAAAGACTGGACAACCCTTTATCCGAGATGGTATGAGGTCTCCTGCCTTGGGCGGGGGGTTGGACTAGAAGACCTCTGAGGTCCTTTCCAGCTCTATGAGCTTTATATTATTTCCAACTCAATGGCCATGGTGTCCCCCCCAAGTCTGGGAACTGCAGAATGGTTTTATCTCTTCTTGGCACGTGCTATCAGGAGAGAGAGAGAGAGAGAGAGAGAGAGAGAGAGAGAGAGAGAACAAAATCCTGTTTATGAATTCTATTAATATGGAGGCTTGCAATTATCCTTACAATTTTATTGCCCTAATTATTGATCTTTCCTTGGAGCAGAAGGTAAGAGAAAACATAATTAAGCTGCCGAGAGCTTAACACTGCTTCTTATAAACATGACCAGAGGAAACCAAAGAGGTTATAGCCAACTAACCTATTACTCAAGAGTCTCAGAGAAAACCTGGTTTGACTTTCCCACCCAGAAGGAATGGAAGATGCTCTATTTCGTAGCAATCCCTATAGCTGAGTGTCTTCTCCAACCTTGCCAAGTCTCTGGATTTTGATCACGTGACCATGGAGATGCAGCAGTGGTCGTTAAGTGTAAAAAGTCACTTTTCCCCAGTGCCATTCTAAACCTTGAACCATCACTAAACAAACCGTTGTAAGCAGTGGTGAATTTCAAACATTTCTACTACCAGTTCTGTGGGTGTGGCTTGGTGGGCGTGGCATAGCTTGGTGTGCGTGGCTTGGTGGGCATGGCAGGGGAAGGATACTGCAAAATCCCCATTTCCTCCCAATCAGCTGGAACTTGGGAGGCAGAGAATAGATGGGGGCGGGGCCAGTCAGCATTTTTACTACCGTTTCTCCGAACTACTCAAAATTTCCGCTACCGGTTCTCCGGAACTGGTCAGAACCTGCTGAAACCCACCTCTGGTTGTAAGTTACAATGCCTTGGTAAGATCATACTTGGAATACTGTATCCAATTTTGGTCACCATGATATAAAAAAGATGTTGAGACTCTAGAAAGGGTGCAGAGAAGAGCAACAAAGAGGATTAGGGGACTGGAGGCTAAAACATAGAATAGAATTCTGTATTGGCAGAGTGTGATTAGACATACAAGGAATTTGTTTCCGGTGTGTACATACAACAATAGTGATAAGCAACAAAGTTATAGGCATAAGGAGATAAGGAGATAGGTAATAGGGAGGATGAAAATAACGATGGTAATACTGCCTTTTTAGATCGTTTGACAGTGTTGTGGGAATTAATTGTTTAGCAGTGTTGCTTAACATATGAAGAACGGTTGCAGGAATTGTCCAGTTTAAGAAAAGAAGGACTAGGGGTGACATGATAGCAGTCTTCCAATATCTCAGGGGCTGACACAGAGAAGAGGGAATCAAGCTATTCTCTAAGTAAGGAGAATTCTCCTGACAGAGCAATTAATCAGTGGAACAACTTGCCTCCAGAAGTTGTGGGTGCTCCAACATTGGAGCTTTTAAAGCAGAGATTGGACAACCATTTGTCTGGAAAGTATGGGGGTCTCCTGCTTAAGCAGGAGATTGGACTAGAAGACCTCCAAGGTCCCTTCCATCCAACTCTGCTCTTCTGAGGACTACCTGTAACCTCCTAGCTTGTCAGCATTCCAGCGCTGGCATATGAAAGGAGAGGAGAAGCTTGAACTTTTGCCTACTTAATTCCTTTGAAGATTCTGTCTCCTCGGAGATGGGAGGGGGGGACATTCCTGTGATCTGACGGAGATGGGGTGAGGAGAGTGGCTTGGAAGATAGCCAATGAGACACAGAGTATTGGGGATCGGAAAGGGAGGGTTTGGGGGGCAAAGGTCAGTGCTGACCGCGAAAGAGCCAGGGACAGATCACTATGCTCAATAAAGAGAAAATTTCCTCAAAGATCGGCAGTTTGGAAGTTCATTTATTTTGAGATAGCATCAAAACCTGACATAGCTAACCGATCGTGTTCCATCAGGAGACTGTTTGTTTTTCTAACAGAGCTGTCACTCACTTGGTCCCAAATCTTGGATCCTTTGGGCAGTCGTATGCGTTACGAGATCAAACCATTCTGCAGTTCCCGGACTTGGGGAACCTATGGCCATTTGAGTTGGAAATAATATAAAACTGATAGAGCTGGAAAGGATCTCAGAGGTCTTCTAGTCCAACCCCCTGTTGTGACCTAGGCCCAAGTAGTTATTATCAGACACAATTAGTTCTAAACAAACATATTTTATCAGAACAGCTGAGAATTACTTCATTCTCATCTTAGTCCAAATTAAGTCCAAAACAAATCCTTCATAAACAGTCCTTCGGCCTTATCATCAACTTTTGTCTACTTTGGCACCCTGCCAAAGGCTTTTCTTAGCAAAAGTTCAGAAGCAAGAGACAAAATGTAGCAACGTTGCCTTCCTACAAAGATCCCAAGAGCCGTTGCTGCTCTTTTAAGGATTGGCCCCTCCTCTTTTCTGGGAGGGGCCAATCATCTCCTGGCCTTAGTCCTGAGTCGTCCTTTTTGCTTTAGCTGCTCTTGCCTTCTGGCATGCCTTCTGCATGCGTGCACTAGGAACAGGCTCCTCCTTTTCCTCTGCCTCTCTGCTATCCGCCTTTGGAGGCTCTGGAGTCTGTGCATCCCTCCCAGATGGCCCTGGCCCCATCTCTGCCTCCGACACAGAGCCCTCGTCTGGGCCTTCCCCTGATTCCAGGACCAGCCCATGTTCCTCCCTAGCCTCCTCACTGTCCGACTCCGCTGCCAGCTCCGCAGGCTGTTGGCGGACCACAACACCCCCTGCCCAAGACAGGAGACCTCGTACCATCTCAGATAAAGGGCAGCAGGGGGGGTTTGTGAGGCCTGCTGAGACTATGAAGCTTCCCCAAGATTGGGAAAGGAGAATACGGAGCTATTTTGGAGGACAGAAAGCTCAGGGGAAGGGAGGGGAAAAACCAATTTTCTAGCGTGGTAGGGAACAGAGAAGGAGGGGGATGTTTTTAGACTCTTGGAAAAGGAGAAGCATATGTTCTGTGCACTGAAGCGGAGCGCCAGAGTCACACCGAAGTTGCACCGTCCAACATCAGCCATGCAAAAATTGTTCTTCTCCTGCCATCTGTCTGACTCCCTTCCGCTCTGCCTTGTCTTCCTCGATTAGACCACGGGCTGTTTGGTGCCACACTTCCCCCACCAGTGGAGGAAGGGTTGGGGAAGGAAGGTGACGGGACTCGCTGAGAGGGCTGAAGGGACTCTTTTGGTTTTCAGAAAAGGGCAAGAGCAATGCTTAGGGGTGAGGGGTGGAGGAGGGAAGCCCTTGTCGGCTTTTTTTTTTTTTTTTGTGAGTTGTGAGTGCTCCAACACTGGAAGTTTTTAAGAAGATGTTGGATAACTATTTGTCTGAAGTGGTGTAGGGTTTCCTGCCTAAGAAGGGGGTTGGACTAGAAGACCTCCAAGGTCCCTTCCAACTCCGTTATTCTATTCTATTCAATATCTCAGGGGCTGCCACAAAGATGAGGAGGTCAACCTCTTCTCAAAAAGCACCAGAAGGCAAGACAAGAAAGACTGGAGAGAAACTAATCAAGGAGAGGTCCAACCTAGAACTCAGGAATTTCCTGTCAATGAGATCAATTAATCAATGGAATGGCTGGCCTTCAGAAGTGCTGGGTGCTCCATTACTGGAGGCCTTTAAGAAGACAGCATGCTAAGCTGGGCAAAGAACTTCGGCCACAACATCGAATTAGACAAATGGGAAAAACTATGGACAACAAATTACAAATTGACAATGTCTGTACCCTATAAAGAAAATCAGCTCAAAATGTTTTATAGGTGGCATCTTCCCCCGGCCAGACTGACAAGAATGTTCCCGAACACATCTCCAACATGCTGGAAATGTAAACTACACAAAGGAACATACTATCATACATGGTGGACCTGCCCAAAGGCAAAACAATACTGGCGAATGATCAAAACACAAATAGAACAAATCACACAACATAGAATAGAAATGAAGCCAGAAATTTTCTTACTAGGTATTATATCTGGACAATACGAAAAGGAAATAAAATATCTAATAATCCATATAACAACGGCAGCACGTATAGCTTTTGCACAAAATTGGAAGAGTAATGACATACCAAGCGAAGAGAAACGAATTAGTAAAATCATGGAATGTGCAGAAATGGACAGACTCACAAAGGAACTTCAAGATAAAGAGGAACATGATTACTATTTAGTATGGGATAAGTGGTACAATTGGTTGGAAGATAGGAAAAGGAAAAAACAGGACTAGGAGGTAGCCAGTGGAACCCAAGACAGATATAGAAATACACATTACTCAATGTAGGCCAATAGGGACTTAAAAAAATTTAGACACAATGTAAAAGACCCAAATAGGGAAGAGTCAAATATACAAATGAGAATTATATAACAGACTACAGTTGTGATAACTTTGACATGATTATATCTGACTTCTTTTTTTGTTTACATGTTCTGTATGTTTTGTTATTACTTGTCTCGTTTTGTTTGTATTTTTAAATAAATAAAAAAAAAAATTTAAAAAAGAAGAAGACAGCCACTTGGCTGGAATGGTATAGGATCTCCTGTTTGAGCAGGAGGTTGGACTAGAATTTAATTTTAATTTAATTTAATTTAATTTAATTTCCAATTTATATACCGCCCTTCTCCCTGAGGACTCAGGGAGACCTGAGGAAGGTCTCTTCCACCTCTGGTATTCCTTTGAGGCAGCGAACAAAACATAGGATCAGATTTTGAAAGCTGAACATGTCTAGTAGAGTCAGCCTTCTAATTTTTTTTTTTTTAAGGATCTAAGCTTCCATCGATTTATGGTCCCTGCAGGGATATGAAGTAGGTGTGAGATTAAGTCAAGAACACATCTTGGTGCAGAAAAACAATGGAGGTGATTATTATTATTTTTTTACTTCATTTGATTCTGCTAGGGAAGGACTCATCATTATCGTAAGCTGCAAATGGAAAACTGACATGAAGAAACTTGGAGGAAGAGAGCAGGGGTGAAATCTACTTACCTTCCCAACCGGTTCGGAAGTGCGCGCACCGCACTTGGATCCTCTGGGCACGCGCAGAGGATAAAAAACAGGTTGCATCCTGGTTAAAACCGGGAAGTAGCGATGACCGGATGGATGAGTGGAGCCTTGCACCGCCATCACTACCGGTTCTCCGAACCATTGGCCGCCATCACTACCAATTCAGCTGAACCGGTCCGAACTGGGAGCATTTCACGCCTGGAAGAGAGGGAGAAAAAGGTTTTTTTTAAAGGTTGTGGTAAGCTCTTTTAGGGATGTCTCTCTTAATTAATTAATTAACTTTAATTAAGTCTCTTAGGGATGTGGTGGCTCAGTGGCTAAGACGCTGAGCTTGTCGATCAAAAGGTTGGCAGTTCAGCGGTTCGAATCCCTAGTGCCACATAACGGGGTGAGCTCCCATGACTTGTCCCAGCTTCTGCCAACCTAGCAGTTTGAAAGCACATAAAAAAACAAATGCAAGTAAGAAAAATAGGAACCACCTTTGGTGGGAAGGTAACAGCGTTCTATGCACCTTTGGCATTGAGTCATGCCGGCCACATGACCACGGAGACGTCTTCGGACAGCGCTGGCTCTTCGGCTTTGAAACGGAGATGAGCACCGCGCCCTAAAGTTGGGAACAACTAGCACATGTGTGAGGAGGAACCTTTATCTTTTACCTTTAAGCTCTCTGGCTCCAGGGTAGACCTCATGTCAATTTCATGATCAAAGGTCACACGCACTCCTTGGAATTCAAAAACCTGACTCAGTCAGCTCAGAAATAATTATTTATGCTGGTGGAATTCCCTGACTAGTAATAAAAAAAATATAAAATCTCCACAGAACAAATGCTTCCAAGTTTCTCACAACAGGATAAGCGATTGAAGGGAGAACTGCCAAGTATATAGTGAATACCGGTAAAATCCAGGTGCTTCCTGCTTTAAACCAATTAAGCGTTTGAGTCTCTAGGAGGAATGTTTCTCCCCGTGGAAAATTTATCTTGTGAGATACCAGTTGCTGAGATTTGGCAGAGGGAGAGGAGAAGCTGTAGAACAGCTGTTGGGAAAAATGCAACTGATTGGGTTAAACTCTAAACCAGACGAAGCCATTTCAAAGGTCTTTTTTTTAAAAAAAATCAATTAGGATTGACATTTGACAGTTGACATTATAATTGACTATTATAATTGTCAATTATAACTGACAGTTGTGGGGAATGGTTTTAATATTGCAACTGCGTCTAAGGGAGAGGATGGGGGTAGATGAACCTCAAGCTGATTGGAGCCTTCATCTCACTCACTCACTCATTCATTCATTCATTCATTCATTCATTCATGGAATTGTTAGGCTGTTCCATTCTGTTATGAGCAGGCATGGTATTCGCTTACTTTCCCTACCGGTTCTCAAATATGAGCGCATGCACCCAAGGGTGAAATCTACTTACTTTCCTTACTGGTTCGGAAGTGCTCACTTTGCTCGCGCACGCACCTGTGTCACATGTGCACGCAGATCCTCTGTGCATGCGCAAAACCTGCACATGCGCAGAGGGTAAAAAACACATTACTTCCTGTTTAAAATCAGGAAGTAACAACACCCAGGCTGATGGGCGGAGCCTCATGCCGCCATCGCTACCGGTTCTCTGAACCAATTGCCACAATTGCTACCGGATTCACCCGATCCAGTCTGAACCGGGAGCATTTCACCCCTGCATGTGCCCCGTCCACACATGTGCCCAGCCTTCCGTGCATGCACTTTGCTGTCACGCATGTCTTCCACACAAGCACCCAGCCTCAAAACTGTGCCTTAATAGGATCAATTCCTCTGGTGGTAAGTTATGTTCTAGAAAAAGTGCAGAGGACAGCAATAAAGATGATTAGGGGACTGGAGGCTAAAACCTACGATGAACAGTTGCAGGAACTGGGCATGGCTAGTCTAGTGAAGAGAAGGACCAGGGGAGACAGGATAGCAGTCTTCCAATATTTGAGGGGCTGCCACAGAGAAGAGGGGGTCAAGCTGTTTTCCAAGGCACCCAAAGGCCAGACAAGGAATAACGGATGGAAACTGATCAAGGAGAGATTCAACCTGGAAATAAGGAGGAATTTTCTGACAGTGAGAACAATCAACCAATGGAACAGAAGTTGCCTTTGGAAGTTGTGGGAGCTTCATCACTGGAGGCCTTCAAGAAGAGATTGGACTGCCATTTGTCAGAAATGGTGTAGGGTCTCCTGCTCAGGTGGGGGTTGGACTAGATGACCTAAAAGGTCCCTTCCAACTCTGTTAATCTGAATCTATCTAAGATGATCGAAGGCCTGGAGACTAAAACATATGATGAATGGTTGCAGGAACTGGGCATGGCTAAGTCTAGTGAAGAGAAGGACCAGGGGAGACAGGATAGCAGTCTTCCAATATCTGAGGGGCTGCCACAGAAAGGAGGAGGGGGTCAAGCTATTTTCCAAAGCACCTGAAGGCCAGACAAGGAATAATGGATGGAAACTGATCATGGAGAGATTCAACCTGGAATTAAGGAGAAATTTTCTGACAGTGAGAACAATCAACCGATGGAGCAGAAGTTGCCTTTGGAAGTTGTGGGAGCTTCATCACTGGAGGCTTTCAAGAAAAGATTGGACTGCCATTTGTCAGAAATGGTGTAGGGTCTCCTACTCAGGTGGGGAGTTGGAGTAGATGACCTAAAAGATCCCTTCCAACTCTGTTAATGCGCTACCAATATTGCGCAAATGCAATTCTTGCTGCTGTTAGTATATGTAGGATCAGATATCTTATTTTTTAAAAAATCAGATTTAGTTTTTAATATTCCCAGGAGAAATGTTTCCGGATTTAACTCAGTTTGGCAATTTATTAAATCTTGTATCCAATCTTGTATTTTGGTCCAATACTTTTTCGCTTCGGGGCATAACCACCAAGCATGATAGAAGGTACCTTGGTGTTGATTGCACTTCCAGCACTTGGGGCTTAGATTTGGCTACATTTTAGCCAGTCTTGCTGGAGCTAAGTGCCAATGATAGAGCATTTTATACGGAATTTTTTTTTTTGCTGCATCTTTTAATTTGCTCCATTCAGTCCCCGTCTCTCTCTGTTTTGAACAGATTGATAGCCGTTTTTTTGCTTTTTACTGCTTTGAGAAATGCAGAACTGCCTTCTGCACAAAAGAGAATTTTGATTGTGTTTGAGCGGCCTCCACACCAATGATATTCTGCCTTGTTGCTCCTTCAAAGCGTATATATTTTATCTCACGCCGAGCGTGTGTGCAGCATGGAACAAAAGGAAGTCAAGGCAATAGAAGCCCTTGGAAGAGAAGAAGAGGGCTAATTGAGGGGCTCTGAGCTGCAGAACGTAACAGATGTTCGCAGGATAGCTGTGGAAATCATCGGATGTGAATGGTGCTGCCAAACTGGAGTTGGCAGAAAGAGACTGGTTAGCTGAAACACCCGTTAACATTAACAAAGCTATTTCTAAAAGGAAACAAATGCATGTGGCAATTTCTCTCTCTACTTGGTATTCTTCAGGGATTAGAAAATCCAGCATAATTAGGCCTAGCACAGATTTGGGGTTCTCCGACGTCTCTCCCTTCTTTGCTTCTTTCTTTCTTTCCTTCCATCCTTTGTTCCTTCCCACCCTTTGTCCTTCTTTCTCTCCTTTCCTTCTTCCTTCTTTCCTCCCTCGCTTCCTTCCTTCCCTCTTTTTTCCTTCCTCCTTTTTCCTTCCTTCCTTCCTTTGTTCCTTACTCCCCCTCCCTCCCTTTATCCTTCCTCCTTCCTTGCCTCCCTCCCTCCCTTTGTCCTTCTTTCCTTCCTCTCATTCCCATCTCCTTCCTTTCTTCCTCCATCCTTCCTCCTTTTCTTCCCCTTCTCCTTCCCTTTATCCTTCCTCCTTCCTTGCCTCCCTCCCTCCCTTTGTCCTTCTTTCTTTCCTCTCATTCCCATCTCCTTCCTTCCTTTTCTTCCTTCCTCCCTTCCTTCCCTCCCTTCCTCTCTTCCTTTGTCCTTCTTTCCTTCCTCTCATTCCCATCTCCTTCCTTTCTTCCTCCATCCTTCCTCCTTTTCTTCTTCCCCTTCTCCTTCCCTTTATCCTTCCTCCTTCCTTGCCTCCCTCCCTCCCTTTGTCCTTCTTTCTTTCCTCTCATTCCCATCTCCTTCCTTCCTTTTCTTCCTTCCTCCCTTCCTTCCTTCCCTCCCTTCCTCTCTTCCTTTGTCCTTCTTTCCTTCCTCTCATTCCCATCTCCTTCCTTTCTTCCTCCATCCTTCCTCCTTTTCTTCCTCCCCTCCTCCTTCCCTTTATCCTTCCTCCTTCCTTCCCTCCTTCCCTCCCTTTATCCTTCCTTCTTTCCCTCCTCTCATTCCTATCTCCTTCCTTCCCTTCCTCCATTGTTCTTATTTCTTCCCTCCCTCCCTCCCTTCCTTTCTTCCTCCCTCCCTCCCTCCCTCTTCCAAATCTGGGCCTCCTGGCATTAAATGAAAAAAACTGATTTTGCAAAGATAGAAGCAATACGCCTGTATTTTGACTCCTGTCCCTTCCGCTTCGATTGCATTCGGCTCTGGGTATCCTTTGCTTTCCCTTCAGATGACAGAGCTGCATTAGATATTTCCTCTTTCCATTTGACCTGCCACTGTCTTAATGCTTTGCTGGGTTCCTCTAAAGCAGCAGAAGTGGCTCCGCTTGCTTCATTTCTCCACATCATTTCCAATAAAAAGCAGCAACTTGTCAGGAACAGGTTTCTTCACCGCAGAGACCTCAGTCTTTGGAGAGCGGAGTGGGAAGAAGCAAGCCAAATGCAAAGCGAACGGGCTGCTTGTCCCCAAAACAAAATAAAAATTAGGATGTGATTTATAAGAAGATGAATGTTTGCAATGTAGGAAATGACCAGGCTGAGCCCGAGGGAGAGGGGCCAAATATATCATAAGTCACGAATCCCTGCAAGCCCGCAAGAGATCTAAGTCCAGCCCACCTTGAATTCCTTCTTATCTCCCGCTAATTTCCTTTGACTGTTAGTTGGTCAGATTCTTCATCCTCAAAAGGATGAATTCATCTTAAAGGCTGTTTCAGGAGTTTTCAACTTGAGGAAAACCAAATGAAAAGAAATCCCGAATTGTTCTAAGAAGAGTATTTTGTGAAAGGAAAGGATAGCATTAAAAAAAACCACCCTCATTGAAAAACCATACAGATAGTCCTCTAGTTATGACTGTAATAGAGCCTGCCCCTCACAGTCATAAATTGTAAGAGTCATAATATGGGTCGGTTATGTGACCAATCTGATTTTATGACCTTTTTTGCGGTGCTCATGAAGCAGATGCTGTGGTCGTTAAGCAAATCAATGGTTTGTTATGGGTGCAGTTTTGCTGAAAAGTAGAATAGCAATAGCACTAAGACTTATATACCGCTTTACAGTGCTTTACAGCCCTCTCTAAGTGGTTTACAGAGTCAGCCTCTTGCCCCCAACAATCTGGGTCCTTATTTTACCGACCTTGGAAGGATGGAAGGCTGAGTCAACCATGAGCCCGTCAAGATCAAGCTACTGGCACTGGACATAATTAACCTGCAATATTGCATTCTAACCACAAGGAAGGAAGGAGGGAAGGAGGGAAGGAGGGAAGGAAGGAAGGAAGGAAGGAAGGAAGGAAGGAAGGAAGGACAATAGCACTTAGATTTATATACCGCTTCACAATGCTTTACAGTCCTCTTTAAGAAGTTTACAGAATCAAAATCTTGCCCCCAACAATCTGGGTCCTCATTTTACCGACCTTGGAAGTCAACTTTCAGCTGGTCAGGATCGAACTCTTGGCATTGGGCAGAGTGAGCCTGCAATACTGCGTTCTAACCACTGTGCACCATGGATGGATGGATGGATGGATGGACGGAAGGAGGGAGGGAGGGAGGGAGGGAGGAGGGAAGGAAGGAAGGAAGGAAGGAAGGAAGGAAGGAAGGAAGGAAGGAAGGAAGGAAGGAAGGAAAATAGCAATAGCAATAGCCCTTAGACTTATACACTGCTTCACAGTGCTTTACAGCCCTCTCTAAGCGGTTTACAGAGTCAGCCTACTGCCCCCAACAACAATCTGGGCCCTCATTTTACTGACCTCGGAAGGATGAAGGCTGAGTCAACCTCAAGCCAGTGAGGACTGAACTGCTGGCAGTTGGCAGAATTAGCCCGCAATACTGCATTCTAGCCACTGCGCCACCATGGCTCTTTTACTTTGTGGAAATCAATGTTTTCTGCAAAATCATTTTAACATGTGGTCATGTGACTAGAGGATGCCACAAACAGCCTTAAATGCAGCCTGATTGCCAAGCACCAAAGTTTGGTCATGTAACCACAGTGGGGCTCAACTTTGAATCTGGATCGTATAAGTAACCCCAAAGCAGATCTAACGTAACTTCGAATTGTTATCCAGCAACCCGGTCATAAGTCAAGGACCCCCTGTGAACTTAAGTGAAAGATTCAATTACAGTGTCATCTTAAGGGGGGGGAAAACATAAAACTGTAGCAACTGAGCCCTTTGAATGTCTTTATTCCTCAATTAAGACAAGAAGGAGAGATAGAAGACACTCAATAGGTCCATGTCCTACATCCGCTTGGATGAACACGAGCCGCTGAAGAGCTAAATCCATTCAACTTGTGTTTGGCTTTTGCTCCGCATGCAATATTCCCCCTGTTTTCTCAAAGTCAGCACATGTCAGCCAGTAAATCAACTTATGTTCACACAGAGAGGAACAGACCCATGAAAGCCAATGTCATGTTTCCTTCCCACCAGGAAGGTAGGTGAGGAACTAAGCAGATTCACGGGTATCTTCTCGACGAAAGCTGTCAGAAAGGGGAAAAAAAACCACCGATCTGCATGCGTTGCCTCCATTCAGAAGAGGGCACTTCTGCGCTGGCCACTTTCTTGACATTCTTTCCCTCACTCTAGATGCAGTTAGAAAAGTGGGGGGGGGGAGAGAAAGAAAGAATGAGGGAGGAAGGGAGGGAGGGAGAAGAAGAGGAAGAGAAAGAAAAGAGAAAGGGAGAGGGAGGGAGGAGAAGAAGAGAAAGAAAGAGAAAGAACAAAAGAACAAAAGAGAAAGAGAGAAAGAGAAAGAGGGAGTGAGTAGAAGAAGACGAGAAAGAGAAAGAAAGAGAATGCGAAAGAGGGGATGGAGGGAGAAGAAGAGAAAGAGGAACAGAAAGAAAAGAGAAAGAGTGGGAGGAGGAGAAGAGAAAGAAAAAGAAAGAAAGAGAAAGAAAGAGAAAGAGGGAGGGAGGGAGGAGAAGAAGAAGAAAAGAAAGAGAAAGAGAAAGAGGGGGACAGGGAGAAGAAGAAGAGGAAGAGGAAGAAAAGAGAAAGAGAGAGGGACGGGGAGAAGAGGAAGAGAAAGAAAGAAAGAGAAAGAGGGAGAACAGAGGGGGGAAGGAGGGGAAGGAAGACAGAAAGACAAGTGGGAAAGGGAAAGAGGGAGCGAGGGAGGGAAAAGGGAAGGAAAGAGAAAGAAGAAAAGGGAAGGAAAGAGACAGACAGATAGACAGAAAACAGTAATACAAAAAAAGCAAAGAGAAGTGATAATAATCACCTTGTCATGTAATTCATGACAAGGAATTGCAGGGCTCCATAATTAGAGCCATCCTAGTTGGGAGGCTTCAAAAATTACTACTACTACTACTACTACTACTACTACTACTACTACTACTACTACTACTACTACTTTTTCTCCTTCTTCTCCTTCTTCTCCTTCTTCTCCTTCTTCTCCTTCTTCTCCTTCTCCTTCTCCTTTCTTCTTCTTCTTCTTTTTTAAAAATCACATTTGGTTGTTGTTGTTTTTTTAAAAAAGGATGAAACCTTTTGTCTCCTCTGTGGACCCAGAGAAGAAATGACTGAAGCGATTTGAGATGAAAGCAATACAAAATGTCATCTCTCTCCTGGCGCTGTCAAAATCCATTAAGATAACCTCAGGTCATTTGTTGAGGGTTTTTTTTAGTTTGTGGGGGGGGGGTTCCTTTTTTTTTTTTTTTGCAATAGGTAAAATGTCTTTTTTCTAAAGGTTATGAGGGTTGCCATTATTGGTTTTTTTTAAAAAAAACCCCAATGTCTTTATTGCTTAAAGGTAGAGGTAAAGGTTCCCCTCGCACATATGTGCTAGTCGTTCCTGACTCTAGGGGGCGCTGCTCATCTCTGTTTCAAAGCTGAAGAGCCAGCGCTGTCCAAAGACGTCTCCGTGGTCATGTGGCCGGCATGACTCAACGCCAAAGGCGCACAGAACACTGTTATCTTCCCACCAAAGGTGGTCCCTATTTTTCTACTTGCATTTTTTACCTGCTTTCGAACTGCTCAGTTGGCAGAAGCTGGGACAAGTCATGGGAGCTCACCCCGTTACACGGCGCTAGGGATTCGAACTGCTGAACTGTCGAACTTTCGATCGACAAGCTCAGCATCTGAGCCACTGAGCTTCTTGGGATTCTTGGGATTCTTGGAAAACTGGCACCGTTGTCATTGTGGTCTGAAATGGAGAAGAGACCCAACTTTTAATTGGCTTGCAAGACAGTAAACGAAAGGTTGATGATCTTCATGGGAAAATGCAAGAACTCAATGAAAATAAAACAGAAATGTTATTTAAGTCCTGGGGAAACAGAGGAGGTGTTTGAAAGCAGCTTTGGAAAACACCTCCCTGATTCACAGAAATATAAAGGGGAAGAAGAGATTCAGCACAGATAAGAGTTCCAAGGTTCTTTTATTGCAATTTATCTCAATAAAGTGTAGCTCTGGAAATCCTGTGGCGTTGATTTCCTGGAGAAATGTACCTGGTGGGGCTAATAAGGTTAGTGTCAACTCGCAAAGCATCCCTGATCTGCTCTTCAGTTGCCATAGGCCAGGGGGGATGGGAAACTGGCGAAACTGCACAGCAGTCAAAAACAGATGCACATTCCACGCTTATCTCCCTCAAGGCTGTATCCCAGGGATACCTACAGCAGTCAGAGGGGAGTGACCACTACAACCCGGTACCTGGCCTTGCACTCCCGCAGGTCTTCCCTCTGCTTGGAAAGCCTATGCTCCTAGTCCTCGGTGAGGTGCTTCTGCTGAGCCTCCTTCTCGGTCAGATCCAATTACTGAGCTGTTTTGCCAACACTTTCTCATGGTGGCTGCTTAGCTCCAAAAATTGCTTCCTGTTGGGGCCCTGAGGACCCCGGGCGGGGAGGTGAGGAGTGGCTGGGAGGGGAGGGGAGAGTAGAGGCTGGTGAGGCACCCCTTGACGTGAGTGACATTGAGTTGGCCATGCCCACCCAGTCACATGACCACCTAGCCACGCCCCACCCAGCCATTCATTAAGCAGATCATATTAGTGGTCTGCGGGATTTAAAATTATGAATTTAGTGGTCCCTGAGGTGCGAAAGGTTGGTGACCCCTTTCCTATACCATTTCAGACAAGTGACTGTCCAGTCTCTTCTTAAAAACCTCCAGGGATGAAGCACCCACAACATCTGAAGACATTTAGGATGCTGGCTTGGTTCATTTTTTTTTTTTTTGTTGCTCTTTCTCTTTCTCAAGAAACCGAGAGCAGATTTGTTCCTCTCTTTTTTAATGAACCTCTTTAAGATCCTTTGGGGACCCATTAAAGAGTCTAGTTTCATTACCACAACTTTTATATTAAAGACGTCTTATGCACTGAACCCTGTTATCTCTCCAGGGCCGGTTGATGAAATCCTTCTTGGGCACGGTAAAGTCTCGAGTCTTAAATAAACCATGTCCCAGATCATCTCCAGATTTCAGATTCGCTGCAGATGTTTTAAGAAAACACAGAAGGGAAGGCTTCGCTCTTGGGCAATTATGGGAAACCTCGGCTAAAAGAGAGGGGGGGCATCTGGCCTTAAAGCTTCGGGTAAAGGCCCCCTCCTCACCCTTCTCAAGAAAGGCCTGGGAAGATCAAAGACAACAAGAGTTTCAATCATTTCATCAAGCCCTTCCCTTCTCCCTTCGCCTTTGAAGAAGGCTGCGGAAGATGGTCAAGGAGTATTCAGCCGTGCATGTAGCAGATCATTTATCCCTGTCTTTTTTCTGCAGAGACAAGCAGATGTTATCCTTAATGGAGGTTCTGAGGAGCAGGAATTCTAACCAGATAATCCCCTCGGCTGGCCAGATGACAAAGGAAGCCAGAACTTGCTCCTAATCAGAGGTGGTATTCAGCCAGTTTCGACCGATTTGGGCAAATCTGTAGTGGCCCGCCCAGATGCAATGCTGTCCTATTTAACCACATTTCTGAGGTTGGGCGCATGTGAGGAAGTGAAGCGAGTATGTGCGCGCACAGCGAACCGGCGGTAAGGATATATGTGAAACCCACCGCTACTCCTAATTTTGGATGCTGGGATCTGTCTCTGAGGCACAGAATCCATTCCAGGGGGGGAAGGGAGGGAGGGAAACATCTGCGTTACCACATGCTAATTTGTCCATTTCTGATCATCACGATTCAAAAAAAAAAAAAAAAAGACGCAGAGACCCTAGAAAGAGTGCAGAGAAGAGCAACTATGATGATGAAGGGCCTGGAGGCCTAAACCCAGTGGTGGGTTTCAAATTTTTTTACTACCGGTTCTGTGGGCGTGGCATTGCTTGGTGAGCGTGGCTTGGTGGGCGTGGCAGGGGAAGGATACTGTAAGATCTCCATTCCCTCCCCACTCCAGGGGAAGGTTACTGCAAAAATTCCATTTCCTCCCGAGCAGCTGGGACTCCGGAGGCAGAGAATAGATGGGGGCGGGGCCAGTCAGCATTTTTACTACCGGTTCTCCAAACTACTCAAAATTTCCGCTACGGGTTCTCCAGAACTGGTCAAAACCTGCTGAAATCCACCTCTGCCTAAACCATAGGATGAATGGTTGCGGGAACTAGGTATGTCTAGTCTAACGAAGAGAAGGCTTATGGGAGACATGATAGCAGTCTTCTAATATTGGAGGGGCTGTCAGAGAGAAGAAGGGAGGGTTGTTCTTTTCTTCAGGGCATCTGGACGTAGGACAAGAAGCACTGGATGAAAACTCATCAAGGAGAGAAGCAACTTAGAACTAAGGAGGAATTTCCTGATGATGAGAACAATTAATCTATGGAACGAGGGTTGCCTCTGGAAGTTGTGGGTGCTCCATCACTGGAAGCTTTCAAGAAGAGACTGGACAGCCATTCGTCTGGAGTAGTATGGATCTCCTGCCTTGAGCAGAGGGTTGGACTAGAAGACCTGCAAGATCCAGTGATAGTTAGAACAATTAATTAGTGGAACAACTGGCCTCCAGAAGTTGTAAATGCTCCAATGCTGGACATTTTAAAGAAGAGATTGGATAATCATTTGTGTGAAGTTTCCTGCCTAAGCAGGAGGTTGGACTAGAAGACCTCCAAGGTCCTTTCCAACTCTGTAATTCTATTCTATTCTATTCTATTCTATTCTATTCTATTCTATTCTATTCTATTCTATTCTATTCTATTCTATTCTATTCTATTCCCTTTCCATTATTCTATTCTATTCTATTCTATTCTATTCTATTCTATTCTATTCTATTCTATTCTATTCTATTCCCTTTCCATTATTCTATTCTATTCTATTCTATTCTATTCTATTCTATTCCCTTTCCATTATTCTATTCTATTCTATTCTATTCTATTCTATTCTATTCTATTCTATTCTATTCTATTCTATTCTATTCCATTCCATTCCATTCTATTCTATTCCATTCTATTCTTATCCCTTCCAATCTTTTTATTCTATCTTCTATGTTCTAGTTGCAACATTCCAGACCTAACCATGGTGATAAATTGAGGAGCTCCCGTACTTGCACTCAGGTCTGAAGGACACACATAAATCACAGCCATTGTGTCACACAGCCATCACACCTGTCGTTCATCTCCTTTTGTCTCCCCCTCCTCCCTTGCAAATTCCTGTTTCCTAGCTTCTTACATTACGATCCGTGGGTAAGCAGTGGAAGGGACTTCCGCTGGTGTCAGTTTTCCCATTTTGGAACATCAGAGCCGGAGAAAGAATCATCGCCTAGAATTGAATTGCGCTGTCCCCAGAGGGGAACCAATAAAGATTTCCCCGTGAAATGCAGCAAGGCCCAAAGCAAACCATCCACTATTTGGTGACATCTGAATTTTCACAGTCCCTTCTCCCATCATCATAAAACGTAACAGGATCGATGAAAATGTTGCTCAGGGGAAAAAAATGACCAATTAAATTGAAGTGAACCGTTCGTGTCCTTGTGTAATGCAGGGTGATTTAACATTCAGGCTCGCTACATCTATATCGTCCATCTCGGATTAGCAGCACATCCCAATATTGCCGGGATAAAAAGAACATGAAGGTTCTCACCGCTTGTCAGTATAATCCAAATTTCAGAGTTTCAGAACTGGATGAGATCTCAGGAACTGATTTGCTCCAGTTGTGGTGCAGGAGTGTGTCATTACAGCCCCTTGTATGACCTTTATTATACAGTAGTGGCCAAAATTGTGGAAACCTATTGGGGGGAAAGTGTATTTTTGAGGTTTGATGGCTAATAACACTACTTTTTTGTTGTTTTGTTTTTTTAGTTTCAAGATAATCCTATTCCACTGCTGGAATGGCCTGGGAAGAGCCCAGACCTTCACCCAATCGAAAATCTATGGAGCCAACTAAAGAAACTTATTAGTCAGAAGTGACCCAGTAATAAAACCCAGTTAATAGGGGCAATCCTTCAATCTTGGTTTCACATTAGAACAGCTGCAGAACTAAAAGACTTGGTTCACTCCATGGGAAGATGTTGTAAGGCCGTCATTCATGCTAAAAGTTACCCAACTAAGTATTAACTGACATGGTGATCAATTTTGTATATCTCGTTTTTTTCTACGTGTTTCACTTTTCTTCTTTATACTGTAACTGCTATTCTAATAGCAAATCCTTCCTAAAAGTTTTTGCATTACATTCTTGGTTAAATGATCTTTCCATTGATATATAATTTTATGGTACTACTACTCCCCTCCAAAAAAAAGTGGTGTTATTAGCTAGTTTTAGAAAATACACTTTTCCCAAAAGGTTTCCACAATTTTGGCCACTGCTGTACATCCTTTGGAAATGTGAGCTCGCCATCTTCCCGAGCAATCTTCTCCAGAAGGTTTCTATTAACGTTTATCCAGAAACTGTTTTCCCACAGTTTTCAATTAATAGTCCCAGTGGTTTCCTTTCTGAAGATATGAAGAACTGGCTTCTTTATTTGACAGCCCTTCAGACAGCCTCAAAAAAAAAAAAAATCTTTCCTTAGATTTTATTTTTTTCTTTCATCTCAAGCTAAATGTAACCAGACTTTCCAGGGGAGTCCTCTTTAAGACTTTGTATTTCAACCCCTTACTTCGTACTTTTAATAGGACCACATGAGGATCATAATGCTGCTGCCAAGCTTTTGAGGTTACTAGGAGAGTAAAGTACGAACTGGAACTAATTCAGCTAGAATAGAGAATAAAAAGAGAAATTCCATAATCGGTTTGGTGCACTGCTGAAGGAGCTGGGCCAGGAAAAGGGAGATGATGAATTCTAGTTCATTTTTAGAGATGGAAGTCAATTGGGTGACTTTGGGCTAATCACCAGAAGACAGGGAGTTCTAGTCCCACTTTAGGCATGAAAGCCAATGGGTGACTTTAGGCCAATCATCAGGAGATGGTGAGTTCTAGCCCCACCTTAGGCATGAAAGCTGGCTGGGTGACTTTGGGCCAATCACCAGGAGACGGTGAGTTCTAGTCCTGCCTTAGCCATGAAAGATGGCTGGGTGACTTTGGGCCAATCACCAGGAGACTGGGAGTTCTAGTCCCACTTTAGGCGTGAAAGCCAATGGGTGACTTTAGGCCAATCATCAGGAGATGGTGCGTTTTAGCGCCATTTTAGGCATGAAAGCTGGGTGGGTGTCTTTGGGCCAACCACCAGGAGACTGGGAGTTCTAGTCTTGCCTTAAGCATGAAAGTCAGCTGGGTTACCTTGGGCCAGTTACTCTCTCTTAGCCCAACAGGATTGTTGTTGTGTAGTAAATAGAAGTATTTAACCACCTTTGTTTTTCTTCCATTCAATCATGTCCAATTCCAGAAGATTGCCTGGACAAAGTCCTTGGAGTTTTCTTGGCAAGATTTTTTTCAGAAGTGGTTTACCGTAGCTGGTTTTCTAGGGCTGAGAAAAAGTGGCTGGCCCAAGGTCACCCAGCCGGCTTCGTGCCCAAGGCGGGACGAGACCGTGCATAATCTGAAATCATTCTGCCCCACTCCAACACGCTAGCCAAGTTAAAAAAAATAAAATAAAATAAAACCCTCAAGATCTCGGATATTTTAACTGAATTATTTCAAGAATGCCAAGTCTAACTCTAAAAATATAAGCAAGTGCTCTGCTGGAGGTAGTCCAAGTCACCCAGCTCTATTGTCAAGAATTGCAGCCAGAGTTTAGATGCGCCATCAGAAATGATGCAATGGACAACCAGACGAAAGAAGGTGAGCAGAACCACGGGTGGGTGGAATGTGGGGTTTGCAGGGGTTCAGGAGAACCTCTAGCTAAGATTCTGTGAGAACCCCCAAATCCCACTCCTGGCTGGCCCCACCCACCCCTCCCAGGAGTCCCCACATGGCCCATTTTGGATGCAAGTAAGTGCAGGGTGCGCGCGGAGGCTCGGGGAGGGTGAAAAACAGGCCTACTGGAAGTTTGGGAAGGCTGGAAATGGGCCCGTTTCTGGCCTCCAGAGGGCCTCCGGAGCCTGGGGAGGCCATTTTTGCCCTCCCAGAGGCTCGAAGAAAGCCTCCAGAGCCTGGGGAGGGCAAAATCACCCCTTCCCCCGGTGGTGCAGGAGGCCGACTAGGTCACGTCCACCATGGCCATGCCCACCCAGCAACTGGGCAGAGAACCCCTTGCTAAAACTTTTGAAGCCCACCCCTGAGCAGGACCCAAGAATAAGGCACCTTCTTGCATCCAGGAAGTGACACATTCGGTTCCTGCATTTCCAGACTGCAGCGCAGGGGACTGGCATTCTCTGGATGAGAATTTGGAGAGTGACTTTATTGAACCGTAAAGATCAGCAAGGAATAATCTTTTTTGGGGGGGGCAGTTTTCTTAAAGACAACCCTTCTCGTGTTTGAGCAGAAATCAAGAGCAAAACTGGCTTTAGGAAAGCTAGCTCTCTTTTGCAGAAAAGATTTGCACCATGGGAGAGGTTGATATTGTGTCAATGCTGCGGGCTAAGTAAAGAGACGACAGGGCAAACGATCGTAATTTATCATTAAAGGTTGAATCCTTTACCGGTGTGATTTATAGTAGGGTTGAACTTTCCACCACTTTTTACAAGATGTTGCCACCACCTAATCCTCAGACGCAAAGCCGACCGAGAGTAACTTTGTCTGATCTCCATAATAAGCGTTAGGATATGGTTTGAGCCTAACAGTTGTCCAGGCAATATATGTGTACTGTAACTTTAATCTGTAAATGTATTATGTTACTTTAAAGGTTTTCATTGTAATGCTGAGTCATGCTGTAATTAGGTAATGACTGGTTGGGAGAGTATTTAAGCAAGGTATTGTAACGTATTCAGTTTGATGATGAAGCTGAGATGATATGCTACCATTGAGAGGAATTGCTATCTGCTAATCATCATTTGATGGATCTGCTACCATCGTGGTTTGTGAAACAGAGTGAGTTTGTTATTCTAACCAACTAATGTTTGTTTGGTAAGAAGATATCTGTAACTACTGGACTGATTTTACTGGCAAAGACTTGGAATTTGTTTAAAGACTATGAGACTGTTTTTCTACTATAAAGTAAGCTTTTGATAAACCAGTTTGCATAATTCTTATTCATCGCTCTCAGCAACGTTTCCTTGTGCATTTACTCTGCTGGTTGGTAACACAACACCAATATCCTTAACAATAAGGAAAGTTAGAAGTTCCTAGAGTCATTCAGCGGAAAAGGGACCTTGGAGATTTTCTAGTCTAACCCTCTGCCTAAGGCAGGAGACCTCGTATCATCCCAGACAAATGGTTTTTCCAGTCTCTTCTTGAAAACATCCAGTGATGGAGAAACCACAACTTCTGGAGGCTGAGAATCAGAACAAGGTCCAAGGTGCATATCTCCTATGATGACATTAAAACACAACCGAGAGCATCATAACAGTGGTGGGTTTCAAAAATTTTTACTACCAGTTCTGTGGGCATGGCTTGGTGGGCGTGGCAGGGGAAGGATACTGTAAAATCTCCATTCCCAACCCACTCTAGGAGAAGGTTACTGCAGAATCCCCATTTCCTCCTGAAATCAGCTGGGACTCGGGAGGCAGAGAATAGATGGGGGTGGGGCCGGTCAGAATTTTTACTACCAGTTCTCCGAACTACTCAAAATTTCCGCTACCGGTTCTCCAGAACTGGTCAGAATCTGCTGAAACCCACCTCTGCATCATAACCAGCGGTGGGTTTCACATTATGTTACTACTGGTTCACCCCACGTGTGCGGGCTCGCTTCGTGCGTGCGCGCATCCGGTTCACGCACACACCTGCCTTCTACACATGCACCTGCCCTTCCGTGCATGTGCTTTGCTTGCATGCACACCTTCCGTGCATGTGCCCAGCCTCAAAAATGTGGCTAAATACGATGGCATAGAGCCAGATTTCCGCTACCGGTTTGGGCGAACTGCTCTGAACCGGCTGAATACCACTTCCGATTCAACCAGCTTCTTTCCAGGGTTAAAAGGATAGTCGGGTGAAGTCAGTGTTTGAAGTTAGATTTGGGCAATGTTAGGAAGCAGAACAGCAGCCAAGGGAAGAAGACCACGGAACAAAGAATAACAGAATTGGAAGGGATTTTGGAGATCTTCTAATCCAACCCCCTGCTCGAGCAAAAGACCTTATGCCATCCCAGACAAATGGTTGTCCAATCTCTTCTGGAAAATCTCCACTGATGGAGCACTCACAATTTCTGGGGGCTGAGAATCAGAGCAGGGTTAAGGAACCTCAACATTTCCCAGTGGACCCAACTTGAATCCCAACGTAACCAGTGGTGGTGTATGTGCACCTTCTGTGCATGTGCTTTGCTTG
This sequence comes from Pantherophis guttatus, assembly GCF_059756535.1. Taxonomy (NCBI): domain Eukaryota; kingdom Metazoa; phylum Chordata; class Lepidosauria; order Squamata; family Colubridae; genus Pantherophis; species Pantherophis guttatus. The sequence goes on along the minus strand of NC_142079.1, from coordinate 10,744,604 downwards.
CGCGGTCTTCCGTGCATATGCCTGCCTCAAAACCGTGCCTAAATAGGACGGCATAGAGCCAGGGCAGGTGGGCAGGTGGGCGGGCCCCACCCGCGATCTCTGCTACTGGTTCACATGAACCGGTACGAACTGGATGAATACCACCTCTGAACCTAACCCAACTGTGAGCCAAATAGAGGAGAGAAGTTAACTTATTTGCTCCAAGTAAGCTCTGGGTTCCATTTCGGCATAGGGCCGTGATGGCGAACCTATGGCACGCGTGCCCAAGGTGGCACACAGAGCCATCTTTCCAGGTACATGAGCTGTCACCCAACTCACCTGCAGCTGTGCATGTGCGCATGCCCCAACTGGTGTTCGGGTCTCAGGTGCGCATGTGCGCAATTCAGGGGACCCAGCTGGTCTTCGGCGCTCTCCTGCTCGTGTGTGTGGTTGCCGAACTGATACACGCTTTGTATGCTTTGTGCATGCGCATGCCATCTGCGCTAATGTGCGGTTCCTCCCCTGTGTGCTGCACATGCATACGCACCATCTGCGCATGTGTGAGATTTTCGTGCGACTCCCCTGTGTGCTGTGCATGCAATTGTGAGTGGCTTTGCGTGCGCAATGCACAGCGTTTGTGCGTGTGCAATGCATGCGTGAAAACCACACCCATGCGCAGATGGTGTGACTGCATGTGCAGTGCACAGGGTTGCATGCGCAAAAGCCATGTGCATGCGCAGATCGTGCTTTTGCACGCACAGCACACGGGGGAGGGAGCTGCGTGTTAGCGCGGATGACACATGCACGTACAAAGCGTGCGAAGCACGTACCTGTTCGGCACTCGGTGAGTAAAAGGTTCGCCACTACTGGCATAGGGTGTATATGAAGATGCAGTAGGTTTTTTGATGTTGTTGTTGTTAAGTAAAGGTGTTCCTGTTATTGGACAGGGAGTAGAATAAGCCAGAAGAGAGCATCAGCAAAACGCTGCGTCTTTCGGCCTGATCTTCACTAGATGTTTATGTTAATTGAAAGCTGCCACCCATTGCAGCTGCTAACTGTACCATTATCTCCAACTCATTGGCACTTCTTAGAAACAGATGAGCTTGGCAACGGGGAAAAACAGCTGATGAGTGGGTATTTACAAAGGCCCATTCCACTCCACTGGGACACATCTTCACAGCGGGCTATTGCATCACAAACATACTTCCCAGCTGCAGCCGCTATAAGAGAGTTCCTTTCACAGCACATCTGGACTTTCGGTTGCCAATGACATCTGTTTCAATCCTGTTTTGATGCCTAGACTTCCCAAGTCCCAAAGGTGCTTTTTCAAGAGGCAACTGGACTTTCTGGTTTTTTTTCTTTGAAGCTTCTTCAGCTCTGACTGGATGGTGGGGGAATGGAAGGATTTATACTCCTTGCAGACAGCTGGTCATTTGCATCCTTTTAAGAGAGTCGTTGAGGCCACCTGGAGGTTTATCTGTGTCCTCTGGGTCACCTGAGTGGTGCAAAGGGGTGTGGAGCCTTCTTGGAACTGCTGAAAGGACTGTGTTGTAGACTGGAGATAGATGATGTCATATCCTTCCCCCTCCGTTGAGAGAGAGCTGTTCAATTTGGACATAGATGGCCTCTTCTCTGAACCCTCTTTCAACCCATTTGCATTACTGAGGACACAGATAAACCTCCAACTGGCCTCAGCGACTCTCTAAAAGGATGCAAATGACCAGCTGTCTGCAAGGAATGTAAATCCTTCCATTCCCCACCATCCAGTCAGAGCTGAAGAAGCTTCTTGGATGAGAAGTGAAACGTCTTCACAAGAAAAACCAAGAAAGTCCAGTTGCCTCTTGAAAAAGCACCTTTGGGACAACCATAACCTGGATGACCGAGAAGCTCCATAGACATTTAGACTTCCCAAGGTTAGAGGAAGCTCTTTCAGACAGCAGACAGCAAATCCGAGCAGACAATCGGCTGGGACCGGAGAGAGAGAGAGAGAGGGAGGGAGGGAGGGAGGGAGAGAGAGAGAGAGAATGTTCTACTTATTTATGGTGACAACCTCAACCTCGACCTCTCTGAGCAAATGAAAAATATTGGCTGCAGGACCGATTTTCCACCCAGCAAACGCATATCAACCTATTTCCTCCAGATATACCTTTTTGCTCATGCTTTTAACTTAATCAATACATGCGCTATTTTTTTTTTTTTAATGTAAACCATGTTGCAAAACTCAGCAAAAGTACAGGCTGCGGCACGTCGCTTGCGTGTGGTTGGGAGGTTGTATGAATTATGCAAGTTTGACTCCAAATCCAAATCTATTCCACAGCCAACTTTTCCACGGACATTGGCTTGAGATGAGCGCCCCCGCAGGCAGGCGTTTCAAAAATTTGATTCCTTAAACCAAGGGCCTGCAAACTTAAACACTCAAAGAGCCATTTGGACCCATTTCCCACCGAAAAGAAAACATCGGGAGCCACAAAACCTGGGTGGGTGTGGCCAACTCGACGTCACTCACTTCCACCGGTCACATGACCACCACCCCTAGCCACGCCTCCCCAGCTAGTCATTAGGGCAGAGAACCAGTTGTTAAAAAACACCGGGAACCACAAAACCCTTTTGACATCTCTCCCTCCCTCCCTGCCCCCTCTCTCCCGACCTCTCTCTCTCTGTATCTCTCTATGTCTCTCTCTCTCCCCCTCTCTCTGTATCTCTCTGTCCCTGCCCCAGCCACTTCTCCATCCCCCGCCGTCGCCCTTAGGTGAGGGGTGACTGGGAGGGGAGGGCGAGGGGCGGGGCCAGCCAGTGGTGGGATCACCCGACAAGGAGCTACAGCAGAGGGCCCAAAGAGCTGAATTCCATCACCGCCCTCGCCCTTACCTTCTCAGGCCAGGCGAGGAGTGACTGAGAGGGGAGGGCGAGGCCAGACAGTGGTGGGATCACCCGACAGGGAGCTACAGCAGAGGGCCCAAAGAGCCGAATTCCACCACTGCCCCTAATCCTTCTCTTCACTAGACATACCCAGTTCCGACGACCATTCTAATCCTGTTTATTTCTTCCCCCCACAAGCCTCTTCCTCTCCTTCTGGGCCATCTACGTGTCTCTGGTGTACTCAGTTTGACATCTCAATCACGGCCAACTCTTCCTTTCTAATGAATTCTAATTCACCCTCTTAACCTCTCTTTGTAGCTAGACCCTACAAGGGTTTTAATAGGCTTGTTACCGTGTCGCGCACCCTCTCCCCTTCCTCAGGATGTGTTCAGTAATCAGGACAAAAAGCTAGCAGGTTCTCCGGCGAAGGGAAAGGAGATTAATTCAAGGCAGGCCCGGATTGAAAAACATTCCAGTCCTTTCTCAAGCGATTGCTTCTTCTTTTTAAATATTCTGTATGACCGTGTGGAATACACATACATGCGGGCATGTGATAGGCTGTCTATGGATGTGAACGCCCATCCTCAGTGCCTACAGGTTAACCGTAGATTAATTGGGGTGATTTATGGGGGGTTTCAATGGAAGGGAAACCATTTGACCACTCCTTTTCATGGGCTGGGGTCTACATCAGGGGTGAGCTTCAAAAATTTTAGCAAGGGGTTCTCTGCCCAGTTGCTGGGTGGGCGTGGCCATGGTGGGCGTGGCCTAGTCTGCTTCCTGCACCAGGGCAAGGGGGGTGTTTTTGCCCTCCCCGGGCTCCGGAGGCTTTCCTTGAGCCTCTGGGAGGGTGAAAACCAGGGGTGGGTTCTAAATTTTTTTACTACCGGTTCTGTGGGCGTGGCTTATTTTGTGGGTGTGGCTTGGAGGTCATGTGACTAGGTGGGCATGGCTAGCTGGTCAGAGTCATTTCTGGAAGGTCTTCGCACTTATGACCAGTCCTCGCACTTACGACCCGACTCATTTGTTTTCTTTTAACACTGATCAGCTGTAGGGCGGCCCTTTGAAGCCCCGCGGCAAGAGTTTAAACAGTTTTTTTCCCTCTAGTCATCAGCTGGGACTCAGGAGGCAGCAATAGATTGGGGGTGGGGCCAAATAAAAGGTAAGAATAACATGGGTGGGTGGGGAGGTGGGAGGGCGGGGGGGAGAACCGGTTCGGTGACGTGATATCGTCACCGCTACCGGCTCAGCCGAACCGGACCGAACTGGGAGGAACCCACCACTGGTGAAAACAGCCTCTCCAGGCTCCGGAGATCCTCTGGAGTTCAGAAACAGGCCCATTTACGGCCTTACTGAACTTCCGGTAGGCCTGTTTTTTGCCTTCCCCAAGCCTCTGTGCATGCCCTGCACTTACCTGCATCCAAAATGGGCCATGTGGGGACTCCTCGGAAGGGTGGGGTGGAGTGGGTGGGGCCAGCCAGGAGTGGGATTTGTGGGTTCTCTGAACTGCACAGAATCTTAGCTAGAGGTTCTCCTGAACCCCTGCCAACCCCCAGGAGCCCACCCCTGGTCTACACGCAGGCATTTAAGTACAAGTGAACTAAATCAAAGTAATCTGTAGACCTTTGAGGTCTTCTGAAATATCCACCACCAAGATAGTACAGGCAAAGTTCCCTACCCCTTCATCCTATCCTGCCCTGCCCTGCCCCTCTCAAGTTAAATTATTCCTATCCTATGCTATCTTATGCTATCCTATCCAATCCAATCCTTCTTAAATTAAATTGCATTAGTAAATGGCAGACTGAATTCTACTTTCAGCAAGAAACCAATTGTGCCCGCCCCTCAACATTTATCATAGTCTTTCTTCTACGCAGCAACATTTTCTGCAGCCAACTTTCATAGGCCAATATTTAAAAGTCAAATGCAAACAGAGTAAAGCTGCCCAATTCTTCATTAAACTTGGGGAAAACCTGATTAGAAGATGGTCTATAGAAAGAGACAAGTTCTTAGGAGTGGAATGAAATATGGAATATGGAATATGGAAGGATAGGATAGGATAGGCTAGGCTAGGCTAGGCTAGGCTAGGCTAGGCTAGGCTAGGCTAGGCTTGGATTGGATTGGATTGGATTGGATTGGATTGGATTAGATTAGATTAGATTAGATTAGATTAGATTAGATTAGATTAGATACTGGAATAGAATAGATATTGGAATGGAATGGAATGGAATGGAATGGAATAGAATAGAATCAGAAACTGGAATAGAATAAGAATAAGAATATATTATATTTTATTTAGATTAGATTAGATTAGATTAGATTAGATTAGATTAGATTAGATTAGATTAGATATTGGAATAGAATAGATACTGGAATGGAATGGAATTAATAGAACAGAACAGAACAGAACGGAACGGAACGGAACGGAACGGAACGGAACGGAACGGAACGGAACGGAACAGAATAGAATAGAATAGAATAGAATAGAATAGAATAGAATAGAATAGAATAGAAATCTACATTGATTTAGTAATTTGACCATATCAAATGATAAAACTACAAGCTCTGGTTGCCCCCCAAGCCTCAATTAAATCTCATTTCCAAGACTTAAAACCAAGTCCATTCCTGTTGGACAAAAACAATTTAGAAAAGTGGTCATCTAAAGACACGAGTTAAGAAATGCTTCTTTCCCCCCCCCCCCTTATCCTGATTTTAAGACGCCAAACTCCAGGTGAGGTTTTATTGGCAACTAAAAACATTTGGGCTTTCCTGGGTTGAATAAAGACATAGGAACCCTGGATGCACTCTCCCCCTGCTGCCTTCCGTCCTTGACAGAAAGAAAACAAAAGTGTAGATCCTATCTAAGCAAATAAGAGACATAAATAAATGTATTTTTTCTCTCTCTCTCTCTCTTTTTTTTAAACTAAAGAGAAGCCAGGGTACAGAGCAATCAACAGATCCAAGGTTGTACAAGGAGAGTAGACAAGAACTGTCAAGATGCAAGAATGCACTGTCTCCATGTGTTTTTCTCCCACAATGCTTTCTTCTGACTTCAAACCATCCAAACCTCTATTGGTTCTTATCTCCTTAGGTTGATTTAGCGATTAAAAAAAAAAACTTTTCAATTACATTTTGCGGCTTTTGTGCAGGGCAGATGGCGGTGAAGGCTAATCAATTTATTTATCTATGCTCTTCGGTCTCCTTTATACCCTTGAGCTTGTGACTGCAATAAGAATTGAAGCCGGGAAGAAGAACTGAGAAATCCAAGGGATTTGGAGCACGTTCTGTTTCTTGAAGTGAGAAAGAGGGAGGGGTGGAAGCTGACATGCTTAAATACATCGAGTGAAGACATAAGGAACTGCCTTGGAGAAAACAGAAGCCACGGGTGTTAAGTGAATCACTGCCCGTGTTCAATTAGTAAGATGGTTGTTAAGTGAACCTGGCTTCCCCGTTGACGTTGATTGTCAGAAGGTCGCAAAAGGGCATCACATCAGTGGTGGGATTCTACGGGTTCTATCCAGTTCGGGAGAACCGGTAGAGGTGCGGTGGGAGGCTCCACCCACCTGCCCGGACGTCAGCACGGACACTCTGCACATGTGCAGAAGATTCTGTGCATGCACAGAGGTGGCGCGTGCACTCACATTTGCAAACCAGTAGTGAAGGTAAGTGAATACCACTACTGAATCACATGACCCTGCAACCGTCATAAATATGAGTCACTTGCCAAGCGCCTGAATTTTGGTCACGTGACTATGGGGATGCTGCAACGGTCGTAAGTGTGGAACAACGGTCCGAAGGCACTTTTTTTTTAAGGTCACAATATGAACTGTTGTAAGTCGATAATGACCTGTAATCCATGTGGAAACTCTGGAGTTTACTGGACTATCCTTCTCAAGAAAGGAAGGTTTGTTTGGTTTGGCAATGTTTTCATACGTAAGTCACAACTGTGTTGCCATTCATCCAACCGATGATTGCTGAAGATGATGAGAAGGGCTCTCAAGAATGGGAGAAGAACGGAAATGAGTCAGAATGGAGATTTCTTGTTCTAATCATTCCATCTGTCAACTCGCAAAGCATCCTTGGCCTGTTCTTGAGTTGCCATAGCCAGGGGGGATGGGAAACCGGCGAAACGGCAGGGCAGTCAAACACAGATGCACATTCCATGCTTATCTCTCTCAAGGCTGTTTCCCAGGGTTACCCACAGCAGCCAGAGGGGAGTGAACTCCACAACTCTAAATCTAAATTATGTAGGGTCAGAGTTGGCTTCACTTGGGAACTGCTGACATGAAGCTCCTAATAAATAACTGGATTTCTTTTGAAGCTTGGCTCGAGGCTCATGAATTAATAATTATTGATAATAATAATTAGGACATTATTAATTAGGGCATTATTATAGGAACCCTGACACCAACAGCACAGACTCTTTTGTCTGTGCTGTTGTAACTTTGATTGGTTGCTAAATGAATTGTTGTAAGTTGAGGACTACCTGTATGGCTTAGGAAGGCATGGTGCTTGATCCGTACCAACTCATTCACGCATTCAAATCCACAGCTTGCACTCACAAATCAGTACGAGACACCTGATAACATAAGAGACTTATGGTTGTGTGAAATGGCATTTAACTTCAGGGTCTCAAACATGTCAGAGAGTCTTGGTTTGAAATGAATACTTTATTTGGCCAAGTGGGATTAGACACACGAGGAATTTGTCTCCGGTGCAAAAGCGCTCAGTCTACATGCGAAGCAATAGAAGAATAAAATGGAATAGGAATTATAGGAACAATAGGAATAGGAATAATAGGACTAGGAATCCTCCAGAAGTTGAAAGTGCTCCATCACTGGAGGTTTTAAAGAAGAGATAGGACAGCCATTTGTCTGAAACTGTCTAGGGTTTCCCGCTTGAGCAGAGGGTTAGACTAGAAGACCTCAAAGGTCCCTTCCAACTTTATTATCCTTCCTTCCTTCCTTCCTTCCTTCCTTCCTTCCTTCCTTCCTTCCTTCCTTCCTTCCTTCCTTCTCCATCACTGGAACTTTTTAAGAAGAGACTGGACAGCCATTTCTCTGAAAAGGTGTAGGGTCTCCTGCTTGAGCAGGGGCCTGGACTAGAAGACCTCCAAGGTCCCTTCCAGTTCTATTTTGATTGAATAATAGAAATAAGAATAATAGGAATAGGAATAATAGAGTAGAGTAGTGTGGAGTGGAGTGGAGTGGAGTGGAATGGAATGGAATGGAATAGAATAGAATAGAATAGAATAGAATAGAATAGAATAGAATAGAATAGAATAGAATAGAATAGAATAGAATAGAATAGAATAGAATAGGCTTTATTTGGCCAAGTATGATTAGACACACAAGGAATTGGTCTCTGGTGCAGCAGCTCTCAGTGTACATGCAAAGCAACAGAATAATAATAATCACCACCATCATAATACCAATAAGAGGGGGTAGTAAAGAAGATAACAAGAAGGATAAATAATAATACTACAGCCATACTATGTGGGTAGTATGCTACATTGTCAGCTGGAAAGTTGGCAGCCCAGGTTTGAGATCTGAGTTCCACATGACGGGGTGAGCTCCCGTCCTCGCCTTGTAACCTGCCAACCTAGCACTTCAAAAGCATGCAAACGCGAGTAGATAAATAGGTACCACTTTGGTGGGAAGGTAACAGCACTCCGTGATGTTATGCTTGGCCTCATGACCGTGGAAATGTCTTCGGACAGTGCTGGCCTTGAAACGAAGATGAACAAATGCCTCCTAAAGACAGCAACCAGTGCAGTAAAATCCGAAGGGACTCCTTCCCCCCCCCCTTTTTAATACTACATCGGTAAATTTCTTGATTTGAAATGAAGCAATGCAGGGGTGAAATGTAAAATTTGTTACTACCGGTTCTTCGGCTGTGGCTTGGGGGGGTTGTAATGTGACTGAATGGGCGTGGCCAACTTTTTTTTAAAAAAAACTTTTCAAAGCATTTTTTCTAATGCTTTGAAAAGCCTCTCTGCCGATCAGGCAACTCAGCTGGGATCGTCAGAGACTTTTCAAAGCATTTTTTTTACCACCTCTTTGGCCAAGAGGTTGCAGAAAAAAATGCTTTGAAAAGCCTCTGAGGATCCCAGCTGAGCCGCGCGATCAGCAGAGGCTTTTTTTTTTACTTTTAAAAGCATTTTTTCGTCGGAAGAGGTTGTAGAAAAAATGCTTTTAAAAGTTAAAAAAAAAAGCCTCTGATGATCGTGCGGCTCAGCTGGGCATTGGGGGGGGGCGGCAACAGGGATTTTTACTACCGGTTCTCCAAACCACCTGCCGCCATCGCTACCGGATCGGGCGATCCGGTCCGAACCGGGAGCATTTCACCCCTGAAGCAACGGAGTGGTTTATGAATTTAGTCCTGTTTTGATTCAAACATCAGAAATTTCAGTGGACAGCAGTGAAAGGTGGAACATCAATCTCCCAGTGTTTGCAACAAAAGAAATTTTTTCCTGCACATGTTTCAACGAGAGAGGAGATCAAGTGGAAAGGAAATGATAAAAAAAATGCATTGTCCCCATCTGAAATCGCTATAGGTTATTATGCTGTGTAAAAGCAGCTAAAATCACGGGCGAGACAGATGGAGCAGAAAATACCCACCAGTGTGAACATTCATCTACAAAGGATTCCTACAAAAGAGGCTTTTTTTGTGTGAGCAAATACAATGTACCTACATGAAAGAGAGAGAAAGAGAGATGGAGGGAAAACAGTTCTTTTGAGCTTGCATTTCATCAGTCGGTACTCATCGAAATGATATTTAGGCAGGTGGTGAATGTATAGGGAGGAGAACTCTCTGGATTACACAGTGAGATTAATGTGCCTCTGGGTATATTAGTTTTTTTCAGGGTACCTTTTCTAAAAATACGCAAGCCTCACATTTTAATCAGGCAGGACAATTTTCTCCCTAATGCCAGCTCAGGACAAATGTGAATTTAGAAAGAAGGAGAGATAAAAAGGGAGGGAGGGAGAGAGAGAGAAGCAAAGAATGAATGAAGAAAAGAGAGAGAGAGAGAGAGAGAAAGGAGAGAGAAAGAAAGAAAGAGAGAGAGAAAGAAAGAGAAAAAGAAAAAGAAAGAAAGAGAATGGAAGGAAGGAAGGAAGGAAGGAAGGAAGGAAGGAAGGAAGGAAGGAAGGAAGGAAGGAAAAGAGAAAGAAGGGGGAGAGAGAGAGAGAAAGAGAAATAGAAAGAGAAAGAGAAAGAGAAAGAGAAAAGGAAGGAAGGAAAGAAAGAAAGAAAGAAAGAGAAAGAAAGAAGGGAGAGAGAGAAAGGAAGAGAGAGAGAAAGGAAGAAAGAGAGAAAGAAAGAAAAAAAGGAAAGAAGGGAAAGAGAGAGAAAGAAAAAAGAAAGAGAGAAAGAAGGGAGAGAAAGAGAAAGAAGGAAGGAAGGAAGGAAGAAAGAAAGAAAGAAAGAAAGAAAGAAAGAAAGAAAGAAAGAAAGAAAGAAAGAAAGAAAGAAAGAAAGAAATTCAACCTTGATAGAAGATAGAAAATGAGTTGGACCATCTCTCTTCCTGAAAAACGAGATTTAAAAACAGATCCTTTCTTTCTTTTTTTTTCCTTTCAAAAAGAGCAGGTGTGTTTATTTCAGCAAATGGTCGATTATGCTAGAAAATAGGCAAGAGAAGAATTATCTAATGGCTTCAGGAGATGTGAGAATTGGGAAACTGTTCTGGGCTCTGCTGCCAGTTTCCTTTGCAGAGATTGGAAGGATGGTGAGAACGTACCACTTACAACACAGGCTCGGCCAATCTTGAGGTGGTATGACTGGCATGAGAAGAGATTGTGGAGTCAATAGAGGAGAATATTTGCAGCTCAGGGTTGAAACAAGGAGTCCTTGGTGCTCTCTGAGCTTGGTGGTTTTCTTGAAGATTTTTTCCTGACCCAAACCAGATAGCCCTGATGATGTTACCTAGTTGGGTCATGAAACGTCTACAAGAAGACAACCAAGCTCCCACAGTTCAAATCCTGAGCTATAAAATATCCTCTTCAGTTGGTCCCATGCCTAAAGCAGGACTAGAACTCACGTTCTCACAGTTTCTAGTCTAGGATCTTTCACCACTGCTCTATACCAGCTCTCAAACTGTGGTGCTTTTCCTTGAAAGCTAGAATTTTCTGCAGTTTAGCCTCAAAACTCTATTCTCATGAAATGCCGCTATGTGGTTGCAATTGTTACTTTTTCTTTTTCTTTTTTTACAGCCCGGGATGATTTATGAAGCACCATCATAAAATAACAGCAAGAGGATCAAACTCTCAAAAGAAACCAAGAGTCCCTTGTCCAGTTTTCCTCCTAGGCCCCCACTTTGATGGGACTTCAAACCTAGCAAAAAGATCACGTTTTGGTCCAGAAGTTGGTTTTTTAAAAAAAATCCTGCAGGATAGTAAGAGAAACAAGAATTGTCAGCCAAATTGCGTTTGCGTGGCAACACTTCCATCTAGTGGCTGAGGCTACCCCTTCGGCTTATGTATTGCTTGGCTTGCTCTTTCTTAAATTGAAACTTTCCAACTGATCCTGAAATTGCCAAAAAATTCTCCACTAGAAGAAAAGGGAACACAGCTTGTGGTGGTGTTTTGAGTTGGAAAATAAAGGCGACGAGAAGACAGATGCTCTTAAAGGAAGCCAACACCAGTTCTGGACCATTTTTGAATCTGGGCTGTTGTTTAGATTCAGGAGGTCCTTGTGATATACAGATACAGATTAACAGAGTTGGAAGGGACCTTATAGGTCATCTAGTCCAACCCCCCACCCAAGCAGAAAACCCTACACCATTTCTGACAGATGGCAATCCAATCCATTCTTGAAAGCCTCCAGTGATGAAGCTCCCACAACTTCCGAAGGCAACTTCTGTTCCATTGGTTGATCGTTCTCTTCGTCAGAAAATTTCTCCCTATTTCCAGGTTGAATCTCTCCATGATCAGTTTCCATAAATTATTCCTTGTCTGGCCTTCAGGTGCTTTGGAAAATAGCTTGACCCCCTTCCTCCTCTCTGTGGCAGCCCCTCAAATATTGAAAGATGCTATCATGTCTCCCCTGGTCCTTCTCTTCACTAGACTAGCCAGGCCCGGTTCCTGTAACCGTTCATCCTATGTTTTAGTCTCCAGGGATATTTTTTCCCGGTTCTAAAAATATAGGTTAGCGCAATGAAAAGTTAATGGATTCATGGGACCATTTCATCATGCTTCACTTTAATTAACCTAGATGAGCTCATCTTGTCCCAATAAGATAGGGTCACCTCTTAGTGACCATATAAATTTTCCCATGAGGATCTGCCCCTAACCTGGTCTTCAGGTCTTCCAACAGGGCATCCATCCCTACTGTAACTATCTCTATCCACCTTTTTACTGATTGTCTTCTTCTCTTTTTCCTTCTACCTTTGCCAGTATTAGCAATAGCAATAGCAGACTTATATACAGCTTCATAGTGCTTTTACAGCCCTCTCTAAGCGGTTTTACAGAGTCAGCCTCTTGCCCCCCAACAATCTGGGTCCTCATTCTACCCACCTCGGAAGGATGGAAGGCTGAGTCAACCTTGAGCCTGGTGAGATTTGAACTGCTGAACTGCAGCTAGCAGTCAGCTGAAGTAGCCTGCAGTACTGTACTCTAACCACTGCACTACCTCAGCTCTCTTAGAGTCTCTTCCAGAAATCCGAGTCTTTTCATTGATTGATTGGGTGAGGGAATTGAGTGATTCCCGTCTGGACTACAGCAATGCTCTCTACATGGGGTTCCCCTTGGGGTACACCCGGAGGGTCCAGTTGGTCCAGAATGCGGCCGCGCGGGGGATTATGGGAGCAACGGGGCGCTCCCATGTGACACCTCTCCTGCACGAGCTGCACTGGCTTCCTGTGGTCTTCAGGGTGCGCTTCAAGGTGTTGGTGATCACCTTTAAAGCGCTCCATGGCTTAGGGCCAGGGTATTTACGAGACCACCTTCTGCCGCCAATAGCCTCCCACCGGCCAGTACGCTCCCACAGAGAGGGACTCCTCAGGGTGCCGTCGGCCAGACAATGTCGGCTGGCGACCCCCAGGGGGAGGGCCTTCTCTGTGGCAGCTCCAGCCCTCTGGAACAACCTCCCCCCAGAGATACGCACGATACGCAGACCTCCAGACTTTTCGTCGGGCCCTGAAAACACATCTTTTTCACCTAGCCGGGCTGGCTTGATCCCATCCCTTCGGTTTTAATTTGTAATTGGTTTTAATCCGGGTTGTTTTAAATGGATAGCCAAAATTATTTAATGTTTTTTAAACTGCTTTTAAATTTTATATGTTATGTTTTACCATGGCTGTTCACTGCCCTGAGTCCTGTTGGAGAAGGGCAGTATACTTACTTACTTACTTACTTACTTACTTACTTACTTACTTACTTACTTACTTACTAACTAATTAACTAACTAACTAACTAACTAACTAAATAAATAAAAAATAAATTATATGCCTTCAAGCCAGTGCTGATTCCTAGCAACCACACAGGTAAGTTTTCTCCGTGATGATCTGATCCCTAACCTGGTCCTTTAGAATCTTCCAACAGTGCATCATCCTCATTCTAACTGAATTCATCCATTCAAGCAATAGGAGGAAGCTAACCAAGGAGAGAAGCAACCTAGAACTAAGGAGAAATTTCCTGACAGTGAGAACGATCAACCAGTGGAACAGAAGTTGCCTTCAGAAGTTCTGGGTGCTCCATCACAGAAGGACTGACCGGTTTGATTGCCTTGCAGTCCAAGGGACTCGCAGGAGTCCTTCTCCAGCACCATATTCTTCTCCAGCACAAGATTCTATTAATACAGCCCTAACGGTGATAATGTTACCCATGTTGTTCCGCCAGGCAGGGCTATCAACATAATAATTTTAAATTGGGGTATTTTAAATTTTTGGAGTTTTAAATCAGCCAAATCTATTTAATTATTTTAATTTTTAATTATTGTTGTGTCCTGTGTTTTTAAATTGGCTGTACACTGCCCTGAGTCCTTCGGGAGAAGGGCGGTATAGAAATAAAATTATTATTATTATTATTATTATTATTATTATTATTATTATTATTATTATTATTATTATTATTATTATTCAATCATGTCCGACTCTTGGCGATTCTATGGGCCAGGTCTCCCCATGTCTTCCGATCGTGACTACTTCTTTGAGTTATTCTATGCTCTGGCTGTCCCAAAGGTGCTTTTCTCGAGAGGCAACTAGACTTTCTGGTTATTCCTTTCGCTTCTCATGCAAGAAGCTTCTTCAGCTCTGACTTGGATGGTGGGGAAGGGAAGGATTTCTACTTGCAGACAGGAGCCCTCTCTCAACAGAGGGGGAAGGGATACAACATCACCTATCTCCAATCTACAACAACAGTCCTTTCAATAGTTTTCCAAGAAGGCTCCACACCCGTTTGCACTGCTCCAGTGATCCTGATGACACAGATAAAACCTCCAGGAGACCTTAACGGCTTGCTAAAAGAATGCAAATGACCAGCTGTCTGCAAGGAAACAAACAAGCAAACAAACAAATCAACAAATGCTTCTTGGATGAGAAGCGAAACCGATGGTGATTTTTGTACCGGTTCGCCCCAGTTCGGGCGAACAGGTAGCACCGACAGCAGGAGACTCTGCCCACGCCACCCGGATGTCATCACAGACACACGTGCAGAAATGCCGCAGGCGAACAAAGCAAGTGCGTGCACACACGCTGCACACTCACAGTTCCGAAACGGTAGTGAAAGTAAGTGAAACCCACAACTGAGTGAAACGCCTTCGAAGAAAAACCAGAAAGTCCAGTTGCCTCCTGAAAAAAAGGCACCTTTGGGACAACCATGACCTGGAGGACTGAGAAGCTCCATAGACACTAAGCTCTGGCTGGTGTCAGCTTTGATGGTGTCCAACCACCGTGTACTTTGATACCCACCCCCCCCGCCCCCATCAGTGGTGGGTTTCAAAATTTTTTACTACCGGTTCTGTGGACGTGGCTTGGTGGGCGTGGCGTGGCTTGGTGGGCGTGGCAGGGGAAGGATATTGTAAAATCTCCATTCCCTCCCCACTCCAGGGGAAGCTTACTGCAAAATCCCCATTTCCTCCCAATCAGCTGGGACTCGGCAGGCAGAGAATAGATGGGGGCGGGGCCAGTCAGAGGTGGTATTTACCGGTTCTCCGAACTACTCAAAATTTCCGCTACCGGTTCTCCAGAGCTGGTCAGAACCTGCTGAAACCCACCTCTGCCCCCCTGCCATGTTCCTTTTACTTACTGCTAAAGTCGATTTTATTGATTCTGGGTTTTAAATTGGGAACTTTTCGATTTTGCAGATCTGGGATTTTAAATTGGAAATGCCGATGATTTAATTTATTTTAGTTTTTTCTTAACTTTTGTACTATATGTGTTTTAAGTTTGGCTGTCCACTGCCCTGAGTCCCCCTGGGGAGAAGGGAGGCATATAAGTTGAAATAATAATAATAATAATAATAATAATAATAATAATAATAATAATAATAATAATAATAATAATAATAATAATAATAATAATATTAAGTCTTCCAAGCAGAATTGCAGTGAATTCACCCCGCATGACATGGCCAAAATAAGTGAGACGCAGTTTCTTCATCATATTTGTCTTCCGGTGACATGTTGGCTGTGATGCGCGCCGGTACTCGCTTGTTAGTTAGCTTTGCTGTCCAAGGAAATGTAGCCTCCACGGTAAAGTGGAATGAGCTCCACTGGACATGTTTCCTGTCTTGTCTGCTTGGGATGGATGACAAGTTCACAGTCCTGGGTTTCTCGCGTTGGTGCTTCATTCTAGCTGACTTGTCAAGATTGATTGGCAGTCTTTTGCCTACCTTCTTTCTTCGCTCACAACTTGACTATAACAGGAAGAGGGGTGGATGGATTGCAAGGGTGCGACAACAGTATTCAAGCATCCGTAGGCTTCCGTGAGACGTTGCTGGCATCTCAAGGACATCCCGAGCAGATGTCCCTGCGTAGCTGGCTGTTTCCCATAACGAAATGAACAGAAGCGATGGGTGGACGTATTGGAGTATGGGTGGCCCATAGGGGAAAGGGGGAATTAACTATGCTTGCTTTTGCGCGGGGAAACCCAGAGCTGGCTTTGTTCTTCTGTGTGCCAATGTGGTTTATTCAGTAAAGTTTTATACTCTTGGTAAAAAAAATATGTCTCAGGAGTTTTTCTGTTTCTGGATTTGCCAACTGGACAGTTGACAGGCCCTACTTTACTTCATTTCTTTAAAATGAACTAATGTCTGCCACAGTCACTAACAGTAACAGTGGTTGGAAGGGACCCTGGAGCTCATCTAGTCCAACCCCTTTGCTCATGCAGAAGACCTGTAGTAGGGATTCAAACCGCCGAACTGCCGACCTTTCTGATCGACAAGCTCAGTGTCTTAGCCACTGAGCCACCTAGTCAGGCTATGGAAAACGCATCTCTAAACGATGTGTTTTCAAAAAGGATCAAAAAGTCGCTTCGTAGCTTCTCCCTCTCCAAAGTTCCCAGCCTGCTAACTTCCACCCAAAATGATCCAAGGAAAGAAGGAAAAGCTAGTCCTTCGAGTCTGGAAATGACCATGTTTCAATTATTCTAACAAAGGCAACCGCTGAAAAATCTGGTCTCTACCACCAGATGTCAGACGTGTTCTTTGAGTCGTGTTTCTTTGATGGCTCATCTTCTGGTTACTCAGTGAAGAAAATTCAGAAAGCTCACCTGACAACATTGTTTTGGGATAACTGAGTGAGGATTGTATCCAAAAATCTCAAACAGAGTCATCAACCGCAGCTTCCATTGATTCCCAGCTAAGGTGATGGACAGAAACTGTTCTCTTTCCTCTCTCTCTCTCTCTCAAAGTTGCTGTTCTGACATTATTTAGAAAAAAGAATGTGGAATGAACAGATTTGAGAAGGGAAAGAAAAAAGGGAAGTTTGGAGGGGAGAGAGTTGAAGATCTATCGGGGAAGAGCAGGGGTGAAATGCTCCCAGTTCGGACCAATTCGGTTGAACCGGTAATGATGGCGGCCAGTGGTTCGGATAACTGGTAGTGATGGCAGCACAAGGCTCTGCCCACTCATCCGGTCGTTGTTTTTTACCCTCTGCGCATGCGCAGAGGTTCCACGCGGGCAGGCGTGCATGTACTTCCGAACCGGTTGGGAAGGTAAGTAGGTTTCACCTCTGGGGAAGAGGATAAAAATATCTCATGAAGTTGGACAGAAGGTTATTCCCTAACTTCAAGCATATAAAATGATTCCAGACTCAGAATATGATTGCCTAGCAATTTCTCAATATTTACGGAGTTATCTTAGCTTATTCTGGACCAATTCAAAGGTGTGGACTTTGGGAAGCAAATGCTATCAATTCCCAACCGAATCAAATCTCTTGCAAACTCCCCTCCCCTTTCGCTCCTCTTTATTCCCTATGGGAGGGACCATTCATTGTTCACCTGTGGCTTTACTCCTGAGTTGACCCTTGTTCCTTAGCTGTTCCCTTCTCCTGGCAGCTCTGCGCATGTGCAAACTGGGAACAGGCTCCAGCTGTTCTTCTGCCCCACTGATGTCCGCCTCCAACGACTGGCCCATGTTCCTCCCCAACCTCCTCACTGTCTGAATCTGCCACCAGCCCCGCTGGCTGCTTATGGGCCACATCAGGTCACTAAATGAACTGTTGTTAAGCCGAGGGCTATCTGTACTACAAACACATTTAGAATAGAATAGAATTCTTTATTGGCCAGGTGTGATTGGACACACAAAGAATTTGCCTTTGGTGCATACGCTCTCAGTGTACATAAAAGAAAAGATGCATTCCTGTAAGGATTGTGGCATGTAAGGATTGAAGCCCTTCCATTATGGTTAGCATTGGCTGGCAGAACCTTTAATGGTATAATAGAATAACAGAGTTGGAAGGGACCTTGGAGGTCTTCTAGTCCAACCCAAACAGGAGACTTCACCCTATACCATTTTAGACAAATGGTTGTCCAATCTCTTCTTAAAAGCCTCCAGTGTTGGAGCACCCACAACTTCTGGAGGCAAGTTGTTCCACTGGTTAATTGTTCTCACTGCCTGGAAATTTCTCCTTAGTTCTAGGTTGCTTCTCTCCTTGATCAGTTTCCATCTATGGCTTCTTGTCTTGCCTTCAGGTGCTTTGGGAGATAAGTTGACCCCCTCTTCTTTGTGGCAGCCCCTCAAATATTGGAACAGCACTATCCCATCACCCCTAGTCCTTCTTTTCACTACACTGGGTGTCTGCAACCTGCAGCTCTGGAGCCACATGTGGCTCTTTGAGCCCTCTGCTGTGTCTCCCTGTTGGATGATCCCACCACTGGCTGGACCAACCCCTCACCTTCCCCTCCCAGTCACTCCTCGCCTGGCCTGAGAAGGTAAGAGCGATGGCAGGGGATGGAGAAGCAGCCAGGCCAAAGACAGAGAGATACAGAAAGAGATGGAGAGAGAGAGAGACATAGAAAGATACAGAGAGGGGGGAGAGAGAGAGGGAGGGTGGAGGGAGGGAGAGAGAGAGAGATGTCAAAAGGGTTTTGTGGTTCCCGTTGTTTTTTAACAACCGGTTCTCTGCCCTAATGACCAGCTGGGTCAGCATGGCTAGGGGGGGTGTCATGTGACTGGTGAAAATGAGTGACGTTGACTTGGCCACGCCCACCGAGGTTTTGTGACTCCCAGTGTTTTCTTTTCTGTGGGAAACAGATCCAAATGGCTCTTTGAGTGTTTAAGGTTGCAGACCTCTGCACTACACTAAGGCATACCTTAAGAGAGTTGGAAATGGTAATGGCCCATAAAATACATGCCAACGTTTTGCCATCTCGAGAGTCGTATGTAAGGCCCCACAGACTGTGTGGGGATGTGATCCACCACAGATAATATGCGTGATAAATTATTCACTTAACCAAAAATTGTACATCAAGCCTCGGCAGCTGGTAAAAGCTGGATCTCTGCCCAGTTACATTAAGGGAAGTTTGCTTCCTCAAAGCTTAGCTCTACTTTAGGGGGATGTTGAATTATGCATGTTACTCGGAAAGCTAATGCCGTACATACGCATTCAAAGTTATTATTAACCTCATCAAGCTGTAAAGGCAATGGGGGAGAAGCAGCTGTTCCCTCCCCCCTCCCCGCGAATCCATTTAGGACACAAGGATGTTTGTGTAGATAACAAGCATCTCCTTTTGACAAGAAATATCATCATCCTCGGATGAGATTTGAGTTGTAGTCGCTGGAGAGTTGGAAGGGGGTTAGGGGAGGGGGCTAGGAAGGAAGTGGGATCCATTCTTGCTGCTTTTGGTACAGGTACTTCCCGACTTGCAACAGTTCATTTAGTGACCGTCCAAAGTTACAATGGCATATCAGAGGTGATATTCAGCTGGTTTGGACCGGTTTGGCCGAATTGGTAGATGCCCAGCCACCCATCCATCCCTGGCTCTATGCCATCCTATTTAGGCACTTTTTTGAGGCCGGGCGCATGCATGGAAGGCACGTGCACCAGCAAAATACATGCACGCCAGTGGTGGGTTGCCCCCGGTATGGACCGGCTCTGCCCACCAACCCCGACGTCATCAGAACGCTTCTGGGCATGCGCAGAAGAGTGCACGGCCCCGTTGCGAACCGGTAGTAAAGGTAAGTAGAACCCACCCCTGATGCACACGCTCACATTTGTGAATTGGTAGGGAAAGTAAGTGAATATTACCCCTCCCCTGGCTGTGAGTTTGACACCCCTGCCTTACGCTAACCAGATTCCAGATCCACTCCCAAAATACTCCCACTTCATTCGGAGTTTTGAGTCCATGTTCTCCCCTAACCAGAAGTAAGACACAATAGACTTATTTAAAGAACAGAGAATTACAGTGATCCTTCACTGTAAAGAGTTGGGCCTGCTTGGCGAAGATCCCAAGTTAATTCTCCAAAACACTCAATGTTTGGGGATGAACCGTTATCAAAAGGCCGCCACTCTAAATTCAGAGAATGTCCCAATGCCGACGCTTGAACAGAGGAAGATTGCCAAGCCAACTGCTTTGCTCGAATCAACGCAATCAAACTCTACTCAGTCAAATGCTTATATATATATAACCCTCATCTTCCAATCATACCGATCCTAGCAACTCGAATCAGCGGGGATGCAAATATTATTTTATTAGCCCGACCTAATTCCTTGGCTCCCTGCATCTTCGGGGCCTCTTCGACTCTGTTTCACCTCAATGAATCTTCTTTTCGGACTGAAATTGAGCAGCCAATCACATTACTTCCGACTGGCTTCATTTTTTAATCCAGCAGTGTGCGTAGTGCAGTGGGGTGTGTGACAGGAGCGATGTGGATGGAAAGGAGCGCTGAACTATTACTGACCTCTCAGCCACATTTCTAATCACAACGGTCTATCAAAAGGAGTCAGGACTCAAGTCAACGGATCCCTGATTGCCCACCAACCGTCATGGGCTAAAGGCAATTGAAGAGTTTCTCCCCTTCTCAAAACACCTCCCCTCTGGTGATGTATCTTCCTACAGGTAGTCCTCAACATACAGCCACAATTGAGGCCAAAAATGTTATATCATCCTGGGCAATGGTTGTCTGGTCTAAGTGAAACATTGGTTAAGTGAGTTTTGCCTTGTTTTACAACCTTGCCTGCCACATTTTTGAAGTGAATCACTGCGGTTATTAAGTTAGTCACATGTTTGTTGTTAAAGGGACATGGTAGCTCAGTGGCTAAGATGCTGAGCTTGTTGATCGAAAGGTCGGCAGTTCAGCGGTTCGAATCCCTAGTGCGGTGTAACGGGGTGAGCTCCCGTGACTTGTCCCAGCTTCTGCCAATCTAGCAGTTCGAAAGCATGTTAAAAAAATGCAAGTAGAAAAATAGGGACCACCTTTGGTGGGAAGGGAACAGCATTCCGTGAGCCTTTGGCATTGAGTCATGCCGGCCACGTGACCACGGAGACGTCTTCGGACAGCGCTGGCTCTTCGGCTTTGAAACGGAGATGAGCAGTGCCCCCTAGAGTCGGGAACGACTAGCACATATGTGCGAGGGAAACCTTTACCTTTACCTTATGGTTGTTAAGTGAATCTGGCATCGCCATTGACTGTTCTTGTCAGGACATTACAAAAGGGGAATCACGTGGACACTGCACTGTCATAAATATGAGTCACTGAAGCCAAGCCTCTGAATTTTCATTATGTGACCTACGGATTCTACAATGGTCATAAATTGCAAAAAATGGTCATAACCTATAAGTCTCCAAATGTAAGAATTCAACTTCCAGCAGTGGTGGGTTCTACTTACTACCAGTTTGCAACGTGGCCGTGTGCATGCACAGAAGCATTTTCATGATGCCAGGGTCAGTGGGCGGAGCCTCCCGCCGGTTTTACTACTGGTTCTATAGAACCGGTGTGAACCGGGGGCAACCCACCACTGACTTCCAGGCTCTACTTCTCAAGAGAATAAGCCACAGAGAATAGATAGAAACCAAAGACAACAAACACAGGAACATGCTGCAATGGTCGTAAGTGTGAAAAATGGTCACAAATCACTTTTTTTCAGTGACGTCGTAACTTTGAACAGTCACTAAATGAACTGTTGTAAGTCGAGGACTACCTGCACTTGGTTTTATATTGCCCCCTTTCTATGTGAAGACAGAATTGATCTTGTCCGAGCTCAAGTTGTATCAAGCTTTGCCAAGCTAATTTTCATGAAGGCACCAGAGGTGGTTCGGACCGGTTCGCTGGAACTGGCAGCGGAAATCACGGGCAGGCCCACCCGCCCACTATGCTGTCCTATTTAGGCAAATTTTGAAGCCGCATGTATGTGTGCAAGCCGAGCGAGCGAGCAGAGCACATGCATGGAAGGCTGCATGCTCACATTTGCAAACCGGTAGGGAAGGTAAGTGAATACCACGTCTCGGTGGCACCCAGAAGTAAGAGTTGGAATTCTTCTTCAGACAACCAGAATCCATCTGTGGGGACTTCTATTTTTCTCGTTCTATTTTGCAACACCATTTGAGATGCTGCAAGGAGAAGAGACTAGTGGTAAAGTATAACATTCTCAGGCAAAAAAGATAGACACTTGAAGGTCGAATTTATTGCTACTCACAGGAATCTTCTCCACTAACAGTCAGAACCTGGTTAGAGTTAGATAAGGGTCAACAGAATTCAAAGTAGATTGGACCTTGTTTGCTTGTGGCTCTGTAGGGATTCTAGGGTCATCCCTCTTTTAACTCCACCACCTCCCCCTCAGGTTCTGCCACTCATCTCCTCTGAGATGAGTTCAGTTTCTGGTGTCTACATGGACATAATGTCAGGGTTCCAAGCAGTGGTGAGTTGTCCCTGGTTCGCACCGGTTCTATAGTACCGGTAAAAAAACCGGCGGGAGGCTCTGCCCACCAACCCCGACGTCATCAAAACGTTTCTGCGCATGTGCAGAAGAGCGCATGGCCCCGCTGCGAACCTGTAGTAAAGGTAAGTAGAACCCACCCCCAACAAAAGAAAACTCCGAGGCTTGAGTTTCCTCAAAGTTACATTTTATTAGATGTGTCATACTGGCACATCTGGGAAAAACCTGAACCTGAAAGTTTCCAGGCTTTCCCCCAACCAAAGAAAGGTTCAAGTCCCACTCACATGTCCATCACATGGTCCAATCAAAACACTGTCCCAACTGGAGATGCCTTCCAGTTCCCGCTGTCCAGGTGCAGGGCAAGATGTCCTTGACTCTCTGAGAAAGGAGTGTTATTATGACTATATATCACCCAAGCTCCATACAATCCCCCCTCCCTGTTGTGGCTTCGTTACCTGAGCCTGTGTCATCGGCAGGAGAGGACTCCGAGAGTGAAGGAGAGGAGTTGGCAAGGCCTCCCTCTCCAGGACTCTCCTCTTTGGCAATGCCTTCGGTGTCCGCCGAAGGGCAAGAGATAGGGCTGGGGCCAAGCACGTCCACGCAGCCACAGGTGGACAGTAATGAGGGAGATGAGTCTTGGCTGCATCCTCGACAGCGTCGCAGAGATAAGCATGCGCAACAGAAGAAAAGGCGTGCCCGAGATTAGGCTGAGTCACTGGACCACACCCCACAGGGTATAAAAGGGAGCGTGGTGGCCAGTCAAGCCTTGTGACGAACAAAGCTGAAAGCTTCCACCCCATTCTGCATTGCCGGACTTTTGCTATAGACTTTGCTGGATTATATTTGGACTTAAGTTACTCTGTAATTATTGAACATTTTACTTTGATGTATCAGAAGCGGAGAGAAGTTATCTCTTTGTGAGTAATAAACTCTTGGCAGGCAGCCACTAGGTTGCTGCCAAGTTCCGTTATCATAAGGAAAAGGATTTTGTCGGTTGGTTTGGTTTTTAACTCTTGGACATCTGTTGATGTGTATGCATGTGGGACGGGGACAGAACACTCCCAGTTTCCCACAGCAGTAAATGTGGCAGGTCTGAAGGCCCAACGAAAAAGATGGCTTCCAGGCCTGACACATGTCCAGGTTGTTTTCCTGACATTGAAACAGAAGAAGTTTGCCATTATCTTCTTCCAAGGTTAGGTTTGGGCTTCCTTGTCAACCTAGCTGTCACCTAACTGGATCTTCTTTGATTTGAATGCTATCCTTGGTGACCACATGGACACAAGCATGGAACAGTCCTGATCACAACAGAGGAGCCCTATGTCTTCCTCTTCCAAAAAAAAAGAAGCCTTCTACTGGGCCATTTTTTTCAACTTCCCACCCCAACCTTCTATACAGGGATCTTCTCATTTCATCCCAGCAGTGACCAAATCTGATCCTGTTTTGCTCCTGAGCCCAGACAAACCAGGAGGTGTTGGTACCTGCTGAGACAAAAAGGTAGGAGAGATCATCAAGTACTTTTCAACATTTATTATCTTGCCTTCCTTAAATGATGACACAGAGGTGGTATTCAGCCGGTTCTGACCGGTTTTGGCGAACCGGTAGCAGAAATTTTGAGTAGTTCGGAAAACCGGCAAATACCACTTCTGACTGGCCCTGTGCCCGATCTATTGGCTACCTCCCGAGTCCCAGCTGATCAAGTCCCAGCTGGTCGGTTGGGTCTTCTTTTGTTGCCCTGCACAGGAGAACAGAGCTGGAAAGCAGGCTAGTGGGGTGGGGAGGGAGTGGCGATTTTGCAGTATCCTTCCTCCGGAGTGGGGTGGGAATGGAGATTTTGCAGCATCCTTCCTCTAGAGTGGGATGGGAATGTAGATTTTGCAGTATCCTTCCCCTGGAGTGGGGTGGGAATGGAGATTTTGCAGTATCCTTCCTCCGGAGTGGGGTGAGAATGGAGATTTTGCAGTATCCTTCCTCTGGAGTGGGGAGGGAATGGAGATTTTGCAGTATCTTTTGTCCGGAGTGGGGAGGAAATGTAGATTTTGCAGTATCCTTCCTCCGGAGTGGGGTAGAAATGGAGATTTTGCAGTATCCTTCCTCCGGAGTGGGGTGGAAATGGAGATTTTGCAGTATCCTTCCTCCGGAGTAGGGAGGAAATGTAGATTTTGCAGTATCCTTCCTCTGGAATGGGGTACGAATGGCGATTTTGCAGTATCCTTCCTCCAGAGCGGGGTGGGAATGGAGATTTCCATTCCATCCTTCCCCTGCCATACCCACCAAGCCAAAGCCACGCCCACAGATCTGGTAGTAAAAAAAAAAAAATTGAATTCCCACCATGGCGATGACATTGTTTTCAGCGACAAGCTACATCAAGCAAAAATCCCACTCAGTTGCTTGTCCTGTTTTTCTCTAATTGCTTCAGGTGAACATAGTCCGTTTGAGATCTCTCTCTCTCTCTCTCTCTGACTCTCAGATCACTTAAGCCTAGAGAATCAATTCCAAGTTACCCCCTTGTTAGGCAGATGTTCTCTGGATGATTTATGACTCTTTCAAGCCTGATATCCCCGCGGAAGATTGTTAGTGAAAAGCCCAAAGTAATCCTTTGGAGTCAGGATTTATGATGTTTAACTTAGCTGTTCTCAGCAGGCGCTCAGACGGGATAGCAGTAAGCTTAAGGGCAGGAAAAGGTCAGTCCCCCGACACTGGCCTACCGCTGTACAAGGAGTTGGAATGCATCTCCACATGACGGAGCTGTTAAGGGACACCGGAGAAGCATCTCTGAGAAACACTAAGCAGGGCAAGGCCGAAGGCTTCGTGGCAGGATCCAGTCAGCGGGAGCGTTCCCAGCCTATTCTCTGGCGCCCCAAAGGAACCGAATCTATTAATCTATTGATTTACACCAGTGGTGGGTTCCTCCCGGTTCGGCCAAGCCGGTAGCGGTGACGATATGACGTCACCGAACCGGTTCTCCCCCCTCCCACCCACCCACGTTATTCTTACCTTTTATTTGGCCCCACCCCCAATCTATTGCTGCCTCCTGAGTCCCAGCTGATGACTAGAGGGGAAAAAACTGTTTAAACTCTTGCCGTGGGGCTTCAAAGGGCCGCCCTACAGCTGATCAGTGTTAAAAGCAAACAAATGAGTCGGGTCGTAAGTGCGAGGACTGGTCGTAAGTGCGAGGACCTTCCAGAAATGACTCTGACCAGCTAGCCATGCCCACCTAGTCACATGACCTCCAAGCCACACCCACAAAATAAGCCACGCCCACAGAACTGGTAGTAAAAAAATTTAGAACCCACCCCTGATTTACACATAAAATATAGAATCGTGGGGTTGAAAGGAACCTCGGAGGTCTTCTAATCCAACCCTTTGCTGCTCCAGGCAGGAGACCTTTATACCATCCTAGGTAATGGTTGTCCGGTCTATTCTTGAAAATCTCCAGTGATGGAGATTCTGGTGGCAAGCTGTTCCAGGGTTTAATTGTCCTCACTGTTAGGAAGTTTCTCCTTAATTCCAGGTTGCTTCTCCCCTGATTAACTTCCACCCATTGTCCTGCCCTCTTGGTGATTAGCAAAAGTGAAATAGAAACAGTCTATGAAACAAGAGACTGGGCACCATAAAATACACTCAGGTGCAACTGAGCAATTGTTGTCACTCTCAGGAAATTCCTCCTTAGTTCTAACTTGGATCTATCTTCCTTCCTTCCTTCCTTCCTTCCTTCCTTCCTTCCTTCCTTCCTTCCTTCCTTCCTTCCTTCCTTCCTTCCTTCCTTCCTTTTTCTTTTTCTTCTTTTTCTTTCATTCTTTCTTTTTCTTTCTTTCTTTCTTTTTCTTTCTTTCATTCTCTTTCTTTTTCTTTCTTTCATTCTCTTTCTTTATCTCTTTCTTTCTCTTCTTTCTTTCTTTTTCTTTTCCCTCCTCCTCTTCCTCCTCCTCTCAAATCACATTCCTTTCTGTTTTTTAAAATTATTTTTAAGGTAATGCATTTATTCCTCAAAATAAATACCCATTCCGACTCTTTGCCCTTGAAGATGTCAAGGAGTAGGGTGGCCCATCATGAAAAACCACAAAGAGGCCTTCAAGATTTTTTTTTTTAAAGAATCCATTAATGGCCCAGCACGTTCTGTGTTGTGGGCGGGGGGGGGGGAATCACAATTTTTCTAGAGAGGATGAAAGATTTAAAAAAAAGAGTCAGGCTACATTTGTCTGCCACGGAGAATTACTCCAGGCAATGGCTTAATACAACTTCGTCCTGACAGCAGAGTCCAAATGGAAAATTAATGAGGCAGCGTGATCAATGGATCTTTTTAAATCTCATAACTGGCTTCCTCTGGAGAATAAAAAATGGCCCAATTGGATTGATAGTAGCAGAAGGAGCACAGAGCCTCCCTCTTCTTCCTTGGGATTTCCGCTACCGGTTCGCCTGAACTCGTTCGAACCGGCTGAATACCACCTCTGATTATAGGCACCATGCAGAGATATGAAGATGCTTTTTCTCGTTGGGAGAAACATTGACCTTCTCAAGAGTGATCTTCTCCTCAGTATGGACCTGTTTTCCATTTTGTTCTAAATGGATGGAACTAGGACAGCACAACGGGAAAACCCAGTAACATTAACCTCGGTATCAAAACAGCTTCAGTAGAATAAAGAAGGTGTCATCTGGAAGCACAGTGTTGTTAAATTCTAGGCCCTGTCAGGCATTGGAAGCCATCTTTGTCCTTGGCCCTTCAGGCCTGCCACATTTACTGCTGTGGGAAACAGGGAGGGGGGATTGTATGGAGCCAGGGTGATATATAGGCATAATAACATTCCTTTCTCAGAAAGTCAAGACCATCTTGCCCTGCACCTGGAAGGCTGGAACTGGGAAAAATCTCCAGTTGGGATGGTGCTTGGATTGGGCCATGTGATGAACATGTGAGTGCTGGGCAGGGACTTGGACTTTTTTTTGCTATCGGCTCACCCCGCGTGTGTACACTTGCTTCGGTCCGGTTTGCGCCATCTTTGATTATAGGCACCGTTCTTGTAGTGAAACTGCAAGGAGCTTTACGATAGTCAAGTTCCTCGCAGTTCTTTGCCTGAGAAGAAGAACTACACAGCTAACCTTGTTGCAAAGGTTGCTACAACCCACGCTGTACCACACGATTACAGAATTTCACATCAGCTTCCCCTTTATTGGCAAAAGGCTAATTGTAAATTCCTCTTTATTTCCCCCTTCGCAGCTAATTAAGTTTTGTTGGCATAAGGAGATAAAAGAAAGGTTGCATCAGTTCACCGTCTCTTTGTGCCTGTCGAATTAAATTCCAGACAAAGTGAGGTGGTTGAAAGAGAGATGAAAGAGAGGGGGGGAGAGAAAGAGAGGGAGAGAGAGAGAGATGGAGAGAGAGAGATGAAAGAAAGAGAGAGGGAGAGAGAGAGATGAAAAAGAGAGAGAGGGAGAGGGAGGGAGGGAAAGAGAGGGAGGGAGGGAGAGAGAGAGATGAAAGAGAGAGAGAGGGAGAGAGAGAGAGGGAGAGAGAGGGAGGGAGAGAGAGGGAGGGAGGAAGAGATGAAAGAAAGAGAGAGTGAGAGAGAGTGAGGGAGAAAGAGAGAGATGGAGAGAGAGAGATGAAAAAGAGAGGGAGAGGGAGGGAGAGAGGGAGGGAAAGAGAGGGAGAGGGAGGGAGAGAGGGAGGGAAAGAGGGAGGGGGAGAGAGAGAGAGGGAGGGAGGAAGAGAGATGAAAGAAAGAGAGAGTGAGAGAGAGGGAGGGAGGGAGAAAGAGAGAGATGGAGAGAGAGAGATGAAAAAGAGAGAGGGGGAGAGGGAGGGAGAAAGGGAGAGAGAGAGGGAGGGAGAGAGAGGGGGAGAGAGAGAGGGAAAGAGAGGGAGGGGGAAAGAGAGGGGGAGAGAGAGGGAGGGAGATGAAAGAGAGAGAGGGGGAGGGAGAGAGAGAGATGAAAGAGAGAGGGGGGAGAGGGAGAGAGAGGGAGGGGGAGAGAGGGAGGGAGAGGGAGGGAGGAGGCATTAATAGACTTTAGAATAAAATCCAGACAGATTCAAATTGATTTCGCTGCCATAAGAAAATTGAGTGTTTAGGGAAATAGATTTATGCACTGTCAGCTCTAACTGCCTGGCAGTATCTATACCCAAAGCTGTTAAAATGGTAATCTTTAGAGATGTATGAAAATTGTGTGTGAACAGACCAATGAAGCATCTCAAGGAAGGTTATGTTTTGAGGATGGACCTTACAAGTCGGTGTTGTTATTATTAATAATGTATTACAAGGCAAACACTATGCATTATGGATGTAATTTAATTACAGCACTTAAACCCAGACACAGGAAAAACCCGCTCCTGGTATCTTCTCTTGCTCTCAGCTGTTGTTACAAGGCAGTGCATTTTATTTTTTTTTAAGGGAAAAAGAGATTCTTGATGGTAAACTAGGATTAAGTCTCTGAAATCTAGAGCTAGCCCATGATCGGTTGCTATAATCGCAGGAACTCTGAAGAACTACCATATTTTTAATATAACGGTATAAGATGCACCAGAGTATAAGACGTACCTTAAGTTTTTGGGGAGGAAAATAGGGGGGGGAATTCTGCCTACCAGGTATTCATCTGGCCAGCCCCAGCACATGAGTTCGCTCGCTGGTTTTGAGGTTGGGGCTGGTTGGGGCTGTGCTTCTAAAGCACAGCTGATCGTGGGAGGGAGCAGCAATTAGAAAAGCAGGCAAAGCACGGAAGATCACATTGGGGCTGAAAAACAGCTTCAAAAGCAAAGCTGATCGTCAGAGGGAGCTCCAGTGAATAAAGCAGGCAAAGCGCGGAAGGAGTAAGAGAAGGCAGCAGCTGTTCCAGGTAGCCATTTTGGGCACCGCACGGGGTTACATTTGGAGTATAAGACACACACAAATTTTCAGCCTCTTTTAGGAGGGAAAAAAGTGTGTCTTATACTCCGAAAAATATGGTAAACCTTTTAGAAATATTGGGAAGGGGGTCTCAGCACAGAAGGGGACAACTTGCAGTGGCCAACTCTACACAGGGACAATTCAACAAATGAAAGAAGCAATCAAGAACTAAGGAGAAATTTCCTAATGGTGAGAACTAGCAAGCAGTGGAACGTCTTGCCTGCAGAAGTTGTGGGTGCCCCATCACTGGAGGCTTTCAAGAAGAGACTGGACGCCACTTGTCTGAAATGTTGTAGAGTTTCTTTTATGTATGAAAGCCAGTTGGGTGTCTTTGAGCCAATCACCAGAAGACTATGAGTTCTAATCCCGCCTTAAGCATGAAAGCAAACTGGATGTCTTTGAGCCAATCACCAGAAGACTATGAGTTCTAGTCCCGCCTTAGGCATGAAAGCAGACTGGGTATCTTTGAGCCAATCACCAGGAGACTATGAATCAGGGGTGAAATGCTCCTGGTTCGGATCAGATCACCTGATCCGGTAGCGATGGCGGCGGGTGGTTCAGGGAACCGGTAGCAAAAATCCCGATGCCCCACCCCATGCTGAGCTGAGCTGCGCAAACATCAGAGGCTTTTTCTTTTTCTTTTTAAAAGCATTTTTTCTTTGGCTGAAAAAATGCTTTTAAAACTTAAAAAAAAAAGCCTGTGATAATCGCGCGGCTCAGCTGGGATCGTCAGAGCCTTTTAAAAGCATTTTTTAAAAATCTCTTCGGCTGTAGAGGTTGTAGAAAAAATGCTTTTAAAAGTTAAAAAAAAATGGTTAGCATATGGGGGGTGGTGTAAGAGGATGGTAAAGTATTATATAATCTGATATCAATTTGGATTTTATTTTGGAGAAGCCATGGGGGGAGGGGAGGGGGAGGGGGGGTTAGGGAGGAGGGGGGAAAAATCTGTATTTGAAAAACTTTTTCAATAATAAATAAAAAAGTTAAAAAAAAAGTTGGCCACGCCCACCCAGTCACATTACCCCCCACCAAGCCACGCCCACAGAACCGGTAGTAACAAATTTTAAATTTCGCCACTGCTATGAATTCTAGTCCCGCCTTAGACATGAAAGCTGGCTGGGTGACTTTGGGCCAATCAGCAGAAGGCGAGGAGTTCTAGTTCCGCCTTACTCAGGAGCAATTCCATTACATCACACCATTATGGGCTCGAAGGTAGCAACCCCACCAGGAGATCTTCCAAAGCTATTTTCATTCGCAGAAGACTTGGGCATTTCGCAGGAATAGCTTTCTGTACTTCCTCACAGCTGGTTGGAAAAATAAGCCACTTGACGATTTTTCTGCATTTTATTAAGCTCCAACAGATGTTTTCGGGGCCCCCACCAACTGGCTTTGGCTTAATAAGATGAAGCAGAGAAAGAAAAGGTGGAGGAACATTTTGATTAAGAAAATCACTAGCAAACAAACTCGGGAAGCTGTTTCCCCAGAGAGGCGGGGAGGGGGGAAGTGTTTAGGAATGCTTCGAGTTCACAAATTTTCTTGCAAAAATCAGACTTAGCAA
Organism: Pantherophis guttatus; assembly: GCF_059756535.1. NCBI lineage: Eukaryota > Metazoa > Chordata > Lepidosauria > Squamata > Colubridae > Pantherophis > Pantherophis guttatus. Next base: position 10,714,019 of record NC_142079.1, on the reverse strand, counting down.
AGCAGAGGGACGCTAGGGACGGAGCTGGAATAAGCTGCCAGAATGGATCCCGTCCGAAGAGAATTGGAATACCCTCCTTGCGATAAAAGACGAAAACATCTGCGCTTTTAAAAGCCTAGAACAAAAAGTCTGTTTTCATCAGACGCGGTGGACCTTTGAAGATCCAACGTGGGCACTGAGGAAACGTACCGTATTTTTCGGAGTATAAGACGCACCTTTTTCCCCAAAAAAAGAGGGTGAAAATCTGGGTGCGTCTTATACTCCGAATGTAGCCCCGCCCAGCTTCTCAAACAGAGGGTTCAGAGGCTGAAAAAAGCATCAGAAACGAAGCTTCAGAAAAAAAAACCCAAACACTCACGCCCTCGTCACTTCCCGTCTGGACTATTGCAATGCTCTCTACATGGGGCTCCCCTTGAGAAGCATCCGGAGGCTCAAACTGGTCCAGAATGTGGCCGCGCGAGTGATAATGGGGGTAACCCGTCACTCCCATGTAACACCTCTCTTGCGCGAGCTGCACTGGCTCCCGGTGGTCTTCCGGGTGCGTTTCAAGGTGTTGGTTACCACCTTTAAAGCGCTCCATGACTTAGGGCCTGGATATTTACAGGACCGCCTGCTGCCACTGACTGCCTCCCACTGACCGATACGCTCCCACAGAGAGGGTCTCCTCAGGGTGCCTTTGGCCAAACAATGTCGACTGGCGACTCCCAGGGGGAGAGCCTTCTCTGTGGGGGCTCCTGCCCTATGGAACGAATTGCCCCCGGATATATGAAGGATCCCCGACCTCCGTGCCTTCTGTCGTGCGCTGAAGACCCTGTTATTCCAACAAGCCGGTCTGATGGGACAATAATTTTAATTGGGTTTTAAATATGGGTTTTAATATGGTTTATAAGGGTTTTAGAATGGGAATTTTAAATTCGGCCAAAACTGAATTATTTTAATATGGTTTTTAAATTTGTCTTGTATATTGTTTTATTATGACTGTTCACCGCCCTGAGTCCTTCGGGAGAAGGGCGGTATAAAAATATAATAAATAAATAAATAAACAGAGCTTCAGAAAAAAAGCCCTCAAACAGAGCTTCAGAAAAGAAGCCCCCAAACAGAGCTTCAGGAAAAAAAGTTTTTTTTTTCTGAAGCTCTGTTTTGGAGGCTTTCAGAGGCAGGAAGAAAAGTTTTTTCTGAAACAGAGTTTCAGAAGTTTCAGAGGCAGGAAAAAAAGCAAAAAAAAAAAAAAAGCAAGGCACAGAGCTCACAACCAATGAACCTGTTGCTAAAATTCACCTCTGGGAACAGCTGATTGGGGGTATTCCGGGAGGCCGATCCACCTGCCAATCAGCTTTTTTCTTATTTTCCTCCCCAAAAACTAAGGTGCGTCTTATACTTTGGTGCATCTTATACTCCGAAAAATATGGTATGTTTGATTCATATAGGGCTTAAAAGGGATACAATACAGAGGGATTCAATCAAAAGCGAGTGAAGCGATCTTCCAAGCTTCCCCTGCTTTTCTCATTGCTTCTCTCTC
>NC_142079.1:10637500-10707500 GCF_059756535.1 Pantherophis guttatus | reverse complement strand
AAGGAAGTTGAACTCAACCACTCAAAATGTCCCATAACTGAGCCTGTAAAGACGGGGAGGAGTAACTGACTCTGGAGAAGGAAAAAGGCCTGTGTTAACCTCGGAGGTAACTAGGTAACATCATTAGTGCTAGAAGGGAATGGGGTCTGTGGAGAGGAAGAAGGAGGAGGAGGAGGAGGAGGAGGAGGAGGAGGAGGAGGAGGAGGAGGAGGAGGAGGAGGAGGAGGAGGAGGAGGATTCTGGGGTCCTTCATGTCCTCTGAGCTTGGTTGTTTTCTTGTAGACATTTCATTATCCAAACTAGGTTACATCATCAGGATTAGCACTGATGGTGCTAATTCATTTGGGTAACGAAACATCTGCAAGAAAACAACCAAGCTCAGAGGGCACCAAGGACCCCCTCAGTTCAACCCTGAGCTATAAATATTCTCCTTGATTGGATTATTATACATCAACAGACAAGAAGGTTGTGGAAGAGTTTGACAAACGTCCCCAGGAAATGTTCGTATATATAGTCTCAAAGTAAAAGTTACCAAGGAATTGGTCTACTGCAATCATCACATTTGCCTGCCTTTTACCACCTCTCTTTTCTCCGGATGGCTGTGGGTCCTGCCTAACTTCAGCCAAGGGTCGCCTGCTGGGGGTTCGTGAGAACCTCTACTAAGATTCTGTGCAGTTCGGAGAACCCCCAAATCCCACTCCTGGCTGGCCCCTGTTGTGGCTCCGTTGCCTGAGCCTGGGCTATCAACAGATGCAGACTCTGAGAGTGAGGGAGAGGAGTTGGCAAGGCCTCCCTCTCTAGGACCCTCCTCTCTGGCAATGCCTCCGGAGGACACCGAAGGCCAAACGATAGGCTCAGAGCCAAGCACGTCCCCGCAGCCACAGGTGGACAGCGACGAGGAAGATAAGTGCTGGCTGGACCCTCGGCAGAGGCACAGGGAGAAGCGTGCACAGCAGAGGGGAAGGCGTGCCAGAGATTAGCTGAGTCACTGGACCACACCCCACAGGGTATAAATGTGGGTGTGGTGGCCGGTTCAGTTTGTGACGAGCAAAAACTGGAAATACTCCATGATCTCTGCGTTACTGGACTTTGCCTGCTTTATCGGACTGCATTTGGATTAATCCTTGTATTATTGACACTCTGCCTGTTTTATCGGAATGCTTGCAGTCTAATCTTTGTTTTGTGTGAGTAAAGTCTGAATTGGCAGCTAGCCACCGGGTTGCTGCCAGCTTTATCTTCAAAGAGTTTTGTCGTGTGGCTTATTAGCTCCGGGCCATCTGTGGGGGTGTGTGTGGGGTACGGGGACAGAACAGCCCCGCCCCGCCCACCCCACCCCTCCAAGAGTCCCCACACAGCCCGTTTTGGATGCAGGTAAGTGCAGGGCACTCGGGGAGGCTCAGGGAGGGTGAAAAACAGGCCTACCGGAAGTTTGGGAAATCCGGAGCCTGGGGAGGCTGTTTTCGCCCTCCTGGAAGCTCGAGGAAAGGCTCCGGAGCCCGGGAAGGGCAAAAACACCCCCACACACACACCATGGTGCAGGAGGCTGACTATGCCATGCCCACCCAACAACCAGGCAGAGAACCCCTTGCTAAAATTTTTGAAGCTCACCCCTGACTTCAGCTCTGACTCCATCACAAGAGAACAGATTGTGTTTTGCCCAAAGGGAAGTGTGGCTGGACCAAGACAGTCCTTGCTATTTCAAAGTTATCAAGGAATGCCAGATGGGTCCCTGGCATGAGCTGCTTTGGGCTGGGTGAGGGCAAGAGAGTCACTTTTCAGTGTAGCTTATATCAGCCACTAAACGGAGGATACACAATGTCTGCACAGCAGCAACACTATCTGACTTCTAGAGAGTTTCGTATGAAGATGGCTTTCGGTCAGATTCTCTTCTAACTCCCTTTTTACGACCCTGTAATCCTTTAATTTGGGGAAGAATTCCGGCAGCTAGATGGAGCTGAGTGTTTACTGGCTGGATGCCCTTCCTGATGCCTATGCAGAGTTTGGAGCAGATATATTTTTTTCTTTGCACCCTAGGAGACAAACATCTGCCGCTATCTAGGATTGAACTCTCAACCTTCCGAGTGGGAGGCGAGTGTCTTCACCACTAGGCCACCAAGCTGCTCAGATTCAGATTCTCTTCTGGAAGGTGAAAAATAATTGTAACCACTCAAAATTGGTCTCGGCCCACTTTGCCGCTAGCCATTTGGAAGGCCATTAATCTAGCAACGTCTGCAAATGAGAAGAATGCTTATCTCTAGCTGGCGCTCTTCAACATCTTGAGAACTTGGATGGCCTTGGTTACAGTTTTAAACCCTGGAGACCGAGCTCAGCATTCCATCCTGGCAGGAGGGAAAAACCTTTGGCAGACTTTGGAAAGGGCACCTCACCAAAACCACCCTGGTGGAGCTCCTCGCGAGGGAAGGAGGCCTTCGATCCACCTGCCCCCATCACCACCTTCCTCCCCTGACTTGGCCATGTATTGTCTTCTTTCCCCTCCTCCCTGCCGTTGCTTCTGTGCCATCTGGGCTTCTATCCAAAGCCTTTTGACAACACTTCCTCTATTTCCTTCTTTGCAGCGAAGGGTTGCTTTGTTTAGTCTACAATAGCTTCGATGGGCTCTCATCCAAGAGAGGGTCAGCCGGAACAAAGCGCTGACATTAAGATAAAAGCTTAAACCGCCATTTATGCAAAATAACTCGCTCTCAACAAACAGATCCTCCGCTTAACAAGTTCCTACGAGAAGCACTTTCATACACAATGAACCATTTGGCTTTTTGCGCCCTCCAAGGCTGTTTTCCTACTTCCATTCGTTGCCGTGATGCACTGAAAACTACCATGCCTCTTTCTCTCATTGATCGCCATGATATAAAAAAAATAAAGAGGTTGAGACTCTTGAAAGGGTGCAGAGAAGAGCAACAAAGATGATTGGGGGGGGACTTGTTCTGCCCCAGCTACGGACCCCAAAGAACGCAGCACACACAAAGTCCGTTCAAACCTTAGTTTACTAAATAAACTAGTTTTTTTTACAACAATGGCTGTTAATTAACTGCATTAACAGCCACCAAGAATTCAAAGAATAATACTGAAAGCTTACTGTGGTTGGCAGAATGCCCAGAAGCAATTTGCAGGAAGTTGATAAGATACGGAAGTCAAGACACGAAGGTATGTGAACGAAGCGGCTGAATATCACCTCTGAATGGATGGAAACTAATCAAGGAGAGAATCAACCTAGAACAAAGGAGGAAATTCTTGACGGTGAGGACTTGCTTCCAGAAGTTGTAAGTGTTCCATCACTGGAGGTTTTCAAGAAGAGATTGGGCAGCCCTTTGTCTGGAATGGCATAAGGGTCTCCTGCCTGAGCAGAGGGTCGGACTAGAAGACCTCCAAGGTCCCTTCCAATCCTTCAATGTTCTTTGAGCAGAACTTGACTGCTCAAAAGCGGTATAAGGAATAGCTGTTTTGGTGGTGGTGTCAAACCAGCAAGATCTGCCAGAATCACCTCTCAATGGATATGATAGGAAAGTGATCGTAAAATTTAGGTTTGAGGACTCAGAACTACTACTACTTCAACTATGAGCCGAGGTGGCGCAGTGATTAGAGTGCGGTACTGCAGCAACTTCAGCTGACTGCTAGTTCAGCAGATCAGCCGATCAAATCTCACCGGCTCACGGTTGACTCGGCCTTCCATCCTTCCGAGGTGGGTAAAATGAAGACCCAGATTGTTGGGGGCAATATGTTGTTCATGTTGTCTTTGGTGTAAGCCGCCCAGAGTCATCAGAGAGTGGGCGGCATAGAAATATGAGTAATTAATTAATTAATTAATTAAACATTTCTTTGCAATCAAAGATTTTAGTGAAATACATATAAAATTGTAAGTTTCTTGGTGTTTTCTGAGCTTGGTGGTTTTCTTGCAGGTGTTTCATTGCCAAACTAGATACCATCATCAGTGCTGGCAGCCCCGCCGCACTTCAACCCTGAGCTACAAGTACTCTCTTCTATCAAAAACATACAGCATTGCAGTGATCAGAAAACCATGGACAGAATAACAGAGTCAGAAGGGACCTTGGAGATCTTCTAGCCCAACCCCCTGCTCAAGCAGGACATGCTATACCTGTGATGGCAAACCTGTGGCATGCGTGCCAGAGGTGGCACGCAGCGCCCTCTCTGATGGCATGTGAGCCGTTGCCACAGTTCAACTCCACTGTGCATGCACGCGGACCTCCCACCAGCACGCTGGTCTTTGGGTCTCTGCCACTCATGGGTGGGTGGCAGGGTGCATGTGGGGACCAGGTGCGCAAGCATGGGGGGCGGGGGGCATGTGGGGGGCCGTGCACACATGTATGGGATGTGTGCGGGGGGCTGTGTGTGCATGTGCAGGGGACGTGTGCAGAAGGCACGCACATGTGTGGGTCAGGGTGCTGCAGGGGCATGCACCTGTGCAGGAGGTGGGGCGCATGCACGGGGGCATTTTGGGGGTTCAGGCACACACACACGCATTCGTGCGCACACGCATGAGCTTTGGGCCCTCGGTCCAGAAAAGGTTAGCCATCACTGTGCTATACCGTTTCAGACACCCGGTTGTAAAATCTCTTCTTTCTGCTGAAATGACACAACCACAACTATCCTGAAATCCATCAGTACAATTTACCAGAATATTAAAATATTCGCTGGTGTTTTGGGGATCCTATTCGCTAAGTTTCTTGATACACCCATAGTAAGTGAGTTACACGCTTGGTCAGCTTTGGATTCATTATTATTTTCTTTTTTAAAACACTCAACATAAGAACAACAATCTACACTACAATTCCAGGAATATATCAAACCATTCTTACTTTTGGGTATAAGTAAAAGTGCACCAGAAGCAGTGGTGGGATTCAGCCGGTTCGGGCTGGTTCGGGCCAACCTGTAGTTAAATTGCTAGCTGGTCCCACCCCTTCCTGCTCCGTCCTTTCCAGGAGTCCCCACGTGCCCCATTTTGGCTCCCAAGTAAGTGCAGGGAGGCCTCCTGGGCCCAAAATGGGGCGCAGGGGGTGCGGCGCATTCCACACACACCCCCACGGCCTGTTTTTGCTCCCAGGGGGATGCAGGAGGCCAAGTGCTGCATGTCACACCCCCTGGCCACACCCACCATGGCCACGCCCACCTAGCCGGTCCTTAGGGCAGAGAACCGGTTGTTAAATTATTTGAATCCCACCACTGCGCCAGAAGTGTCCTAATTCAAAATGAGAATAACACATTTGCTCTCATTCAAAGTCCTTCACACAACCATCTATCTACCGTATTTTTGGGAGTATAAGATGCACCGGAGTATAAGACGCACCTTAGTTTTTGGGAAGGAAAATAAGAAAAAAGCTGATTGGCAGGTGGATCGGCCTCCTGGAATACCCCCAACCAGCTGTTCCCAGAGGTGAATTTTAGCAACAGGTTCCTTGGATGTCAGCTCTGTGCCTTGCTTTTTTTTGCTTGTTTTTCCTGCCCGAAAGCCTCCAAAACAGAGCTTCAGAAAAAAAGCCTCTGAAGCTTTGTTTGGGGGTTTCTTTTCTGAAGCTCTGTTTGGGGGCTTCTTTTCTGAAGTTCTGTTTGAAGGCTTCTTTTCTGAAGCTCTGTTTGAAGGCTTCTTTTCTGAAGTTCTGTTTGAAGGCTTCTTTTCTGAAGCTTTGTTTGGGGGCTTCTTTTCTGAAGCTCTGTTTGGAGGCTTCTTTTCTGAAGTTCTGTTTGAAGGCTTCTTTTCTGAAGCTCTGTTTTGTGGACTTCTTTTCGGAAGCTCTGTTTCTGATGCTTTTTTCAGCCTCTGAAACCTCCGTTTGAGAAGCTGGGCAGGGCTACATTCGGAGTATAAGACGCACCCAGATTTTCACCCTCTTGTTTGGGGGGGAAAAGGTGCGACTTATACTCCGAAAAATATGGTAGTCAAATAGGTCCACATGTTAAGAACTGAAAATCCAGATACTCTGAAGGAGAATTCCTTTGCTGCAGAGATATCAAAAATAAACCACAATTCAGCTTCTCTCCAACTGTATGTTTTTAAACCTTTTTTGGGACCTAGCTAAGTTGCCTTGAGGGCTTCAGAAAAAACAAAAACGGACAACCAGCCATGATTCAATAGATTGAGAAGGTCAATAGATCAGGTTCCAGAGTTTACGAAGTTCTAACTCGTATTGTTACACCATTAGGGTCTTCCTTGTCAACACCGAGAACACACACTGCGACAGAGAGAATGTGCGTGTATAACCTGTAGATGTCAAATTTTAATCACAAGCTTAATTGCTTTTCTAAATTACGGCGCAAATGCATCTACAGGAAGCCTTCTGACAGACCAGGCTGATCATAAAACTCTTATTATCAAAGTGATTTCAAAATAGCCATTAAGGCTTCGCTAAGAGAGCTTGTTTCGGTTGACTTCTAAGAAGTAATATTTTCCCATTTTCAATGCTTGGTCATTATCTAATGGGCACCGCCAAAGCAATTAGCTCTGCTTTGGCTAGTTCAAAACAATGACGGAATAACAATGATATTCATCATCACGTATTTAATATGATGGAAAAGCAACGCTGTTGACAGCTGGGCTCCTTCCCCAGTGGGGCACAGAAGGAAGGGCTCCAAAAAGAAGGCTGGAGCATGAACAATTGTCAATTTTTTCCAGCATGGACATTTTTGAGTCATGGATTAGTGCTAGAAAGCCAGCTGTCTTAGACTTTGAGAAGACTGACTCCATCTTGATTAGAAAAGATCAGAAGAAACAAACAAGACCATCAGAGAAAGAACTTAAGAATCCTAGATTCCAGAAGAACGAAGGAGAAGACTCCTGATGAAGACTATAGCATGGTGCTCCACATGGGTCTTCCTTTGAGGACTCACCAAGACCCTCCTTTTTGATGATTCAGAAGACCCTCAGAGGGGTCTCTCTTTGGTGACTCAGAAAATCCTAAGAAGGATCTCTTTTGGAGGATTCAGAACAGCGGTCATCAACTTCTGGCCCATAGACCACTGGTGGTCCGTGAGAAAATGTTGGTGGTCCTCAGAAAAATTATTTGCATTTTTTATATTGCACTAAATCAGGGGTCCTCAAACTACGGCCCCTGGGACGGATATGTGCAATGAACGTTTGTGTTGCTGCAGAGAGTCTCCCCCTTCGGGGTCTTTTTGTGTGGGTCAGAGGGGGGCAGAAATTCCAACTTGGGGTCTGCTTCAGGCTCCTGGTGTGGGGCTTTGGGCGAAGGCTGGAGGGAAGTGCCGCTGGTGGCAAGGAGCCGGAGGACCTTGTTCCAGTGGGACTGCATCATGTCCTGGAACTGGTTGATCATCTCAGTCTGCTAAGTCTCCAGGCACCGGTACCTGGCCTTGCACTCCTGCAGGTCTTCCCTCTGCTTGGAAAGCCTATGTTCCTAGTCCTCAGTGAGGTGCTTCTGCTGAGCCTCCTTCTCGGTTAGATCTAATTTGAACTGAGCCAGCTGTTTTGCCAACTCTTTCTCGTGGTGGCTGCTTAGCTCCAACAACTGCTTCCTGTTGGGGCCCTAAGGAGCCCGGGTGGAGAGGCGAGAAGTTGGCCACGCCCACCCAGTCACATGACCGCCTAGCCACGCCCACCCAGCCGGTCATTAGGCAGATCATATTAGTGATCCACGGGATTTAAAATTATGAACTTAGTGGTCGTTGAGGTCCGAAAGGTTGGCGACACCTGATTCAGAAGACCTTCAGAAAGTTTCTCTTGGATGACTCAGAAAGCCCTCAGAAGGGTCTCTCTTGGATGATGCAGAAGACCTTTGGGGGGGTCTCTCTTTGGTGACTCAGAAAGCCTTCAGAGGGGTCTGTCTTTGATGACTCAGTATGTAGGGACCACACACTAACCCTACGGGAACTGCATAGCCATCTCTACCTTCCCAGTTGGGGTTCAAGCTTTTAATAACGAGATTTACTTGTGTGTTTGTCTGTTTGTTTATAAATGTGGGTGCTCCATCACTTTTCAAGAAGAGCCTGGACAGGCACTTGTCTGGAATGATATAGGGTCTCCTGTGTTGTGACTCCGTTGCCTGGGCCTGGGCTATTGACAGATGCAGACTCTGAGAGTGAGGGAGAGGAGTTGGCAAGGCCTCCCTCTCCAGGACCCTCCTCTCTGGCAATGCCTCTGGAGGACACCGAAGGCCAAGAGATAGGCCCAGAGCCAAGCATGTCCCTGCAGCCACAGGTGGACAGCGACGAAGGAGAGGCACAGATCCTCGGCAGAGGCACAGGGAGAAGCGTGCGCAGCAGAGGGGAAGGCATGCCAGAGATTAGCTGAGTCACTGGACCACACCCCACAGGGTATAAATGTGGGTGTGGTGGCCAGTTCAGTTTGTGATGAGCAAAAACTAGAAATAATCCATGATCTCTGCGTTACTGGACTTCTGCCTGCCTTGTCGGACTGCATTTGGACTAATCTTTGTATTGCGGAAACTTTGCCTGCTTTATCGAAATGCTTGCAGTCTAATCTTTGTTTTGTGTGAGTAAAGTCTGAATTGGGAGCTAGCCACTGGGTTGCTGCCAGCTTTATCTTCAAAGATTTTGTCGTGTGGCTTATTAACTCTGGGCTGTCTGTGGAGGTGCGTGTGTGGGACGGGGACAGAACATCCTGCTTGAGCAGCAGGTTGGACTAGAAGTCTTCCAAGGCAGAGGTGGGTTTCAGCAGGTTCTGACAAGTTCTGGAGAACCGGTAGCGGAAATTTTGAGCACTTCGGAGAACCGGTAGTAAAAATTCTGACTGGCCCCGCCCCCATCTATTCTCTGCCTCCCAAGTCTCAGCTGATCGGGAGGGAATGGGGATTTTGCAGTATCCTTCCCCTGCCACGCCCATCAAGCCACGCCACCAAGCCATGCCACACCCACCAAGCCACACCCACAGAACCGGTAGTAAAAAAAAATTTGAAACCCACCACTTCTCCAAGGTATCTTCCAGTCCTTATGAATCTATGTTTTCTGATCTGGTATGAGACTATTTCTCCCTTCCCTACAATCGTGATCAAGGTGGCTTTCGATTAGATTTTTAGAGACTAAGCAATCTCTTTGCGTAGGCCAGTCTCTTTGCGTAGACCAGAGGGGAAGCGTGGATTTTATGTTCTCACCAGTGTGCTACAAAAACCGAGTCCTTTTTTTTTTTTTTTTTTGTATCTGTCCCAGAGGTTCATGCATTATTCAGGCCCTTTTCGCAAACAGCCAAGAAAACTGAAGGAAATTTCAGGACGCGACAAACACGCAAGCATCCGTTCAGCATGCTGATTGCCAAGGAGCTCGTTTTAATTGCAAGGATAATGTCGGCCACCTCCTGAGCTGGGGGTGATGGTGGGGGGGGGCAGGGAAGAAACTTTCAGCTCAGCTGCCCTTATTTAGAGCAACGGGGGGGAAAAAAACTTCGGCGTAATTTGATTTCTTCCCCATTGCCATGACCGGTTCCCAACTTGGTGGCTTTGCTAAGAAAGCGATTTCTTCCTTCTCCCGTTTTGCAACAGGTGGGTGGGGGGAAAAGGATATGAAATGAAATCCTGCTTTATATAAAAGGGTCTAAAGCACCCTGTTATTAAGACCAGCTGTCTGCAATTAAAGTAAGTTCGAATCTCGCGAGGCTCAAGGTTGACTCAGCCTTCCATCCTTTCTAAGATAGGTAAATTGAGGACCGAGTTTGTGGGGGCAATAAGCTGACTTTGTATAAATATACAAAAGTATGAAGGCTATTGCTTAGCGCATTGTAAGCCGCCCTGAGTCTGCGGAGAAGGGCGGCATATAAATCAAATTTAAAAAAAAAATCCATCTTGGGGTTTCTGCGGGAGCGAATTTCACAGCTCCGCGAGGATAAAAGGACAACAGGCGCCGCGGTAGTAAAACTGAATGGATAAAGGAGAATATTTGTAGCTCGGGATTGAAAATGATGGGGTCCTTGGTCCTCCCTTGAGTTTGCTGGATGTGAATGAGAGGAATTCACAGGAACTGTGCCTGACTGGTGCAGCAGACTAATGCTACTATTAAAGGTAGTATTTAGCTTCCAGCTGCCTGCAATTACTGAGAGTTCAATTCTCACCAGGCTCAAGGTTGACTCAGCCTTCCATCCTTTCTAAGGTAGGTAAAATGAGGACCCGGTTTGTGGGGACAATAAGCTGACTTTGTATAAATATATACAAAAGTATGAAGGCTATTGCTTAACGCCTTGTAAGCCTCCCTGAGTCTCCGGAGAAGGGCAGCATATAAATCAAATAAAAAAAAAAAAAAAGATACTGCAAAATCTCCATTCCCACCCCACTCCAGGGGAAGGATACTGCAAAATAGAGAGCCTTGGTAGTACAGTGGTCTAAAGCACCCTGTTATTAAGACCAGCTGCCTGCAATTACTGCAGGTTCGAATCTCGCCAGGCTCAAGGTTGACTCAGCCTTCCATCCTTTCTAAGGTAGGTAAATTGAGGACCCGGTTTGTGGGGGCAATAAGCTGACTTTGTATAAAATATACAAAAGAATGAAGGCTATTGCTTAATACATTGTAAGCCGCCCTGAGTCTCCGGAGAAGGGCGGCATATAAATAATAATTAAAAAAACCCTTAATAAAAAGGTGTTTTTGTCGGGACAAGAAGTCTGCTTCATGCTCTTGGGAAGCCTAGGTGAAAACATGACTGTTACAACGTCACTGAAAAAAACTGACTTAGGGCCATTTTTCACACTTAACGACCCTCGCAACATTCCCCATGGGTCACGTGATTCAAATTAAAATGCTTGGTTGCTGACTCACGTTTATGACGGACGCAGTGTCACGTGATCCCTTTGTGAGACCTCAGACTGGGGGAAGTCTGGTTCACTTAACAACCAGTTAACAACTGCAGTGATTCACTTAACAACGGCGGTGGGAAAAGCCATACATTTGGGGCAAGACTCCCTTAACAAATGTCTCACTTAGCAACAGAAATTTGGGGCTCAATTGTGTAGAGGTAGCCCTCGAGGTACAACTATTCGTTTAGTGACTGTTTATGACAGTGCTGGAAAGCGTGACTTATGGCCCGTCCTCACACTTACGAACGTCATAGCATCCCCATGGTCACCTGATGAGAATTCTAGCCCTTGGCAACCAGCAGGTATTTCTAACGGCTGCAGCATCCAGGGTTATCTGATCGCTATATGTGACCTTCCCGGCTGCCTTCTGACAAGCAAAATCAACGGGGAAAGCCGGATTCGCTTAACAACCCTGTGACTCACTGAACGACTGCTATGATCAGCTTAATGACCAAAAAAAGCTTGTAAAATCGGGCTCAACTCACTTAACAACCTAACCCTTTGCAAACTATTAACCGGAAAAGGATAAACTCAGGCAGTTTGTTCAGTTTTGAGTGGTTTTTTCTGCAGTTCTAATTATCCTCTGAAGTCTGGGTCTGTCTTGTTGGGTTGCAGAGCCAAACCAGACGGTTATGGAGGTGCAGATGACAGGCTCAATTTAAAAAACAAAACAAAAAACAGATCGTGATCAACATTCCTCCACTTTACCTTAAATGCGCAAATGAACCTGATTTTTATTTAAGGCCAGATGAGCCATCCGTTTCTTACTTATTTATTTATTTTCCATCCTCCTCTGGCGTGGCAGGCAATGAAAGAACAATCACGCTTAATACATCACCATACATTGACATATTAGTCTCCATGGCTTGTATAATGCCTATCCGTGGACTTTTTCCTCTTAAAAGGGATGGCGATTGACGAGGTATAATTCAGGGTTTGAAACGATCCAAACGGATCAATATTTTTTCATTCCAGGCTGCAAAACTAATCAGTTAAAACAGAACGGAGGCCCGAGAGTTATTGCAAAGGTTCACATTTCCGCAAGTATCCTGATTACAGGCTATTGACTCCCCCGGACGATAAATAAAGGAAACGGAAAACCCAAAAAAGGTTCAATTGACCTAGGATGTAGAGAGGAGAAGTGGGGGGAGGAATTGTCAAATCAATATTCTGCCCGTTTGTGACTCAGAGCATCTTTTAAAAATATATATATCTTCCACGTAGTACCGGTAAATTTACGACCACAACTGAGCACAAATTTCCATTGCTAAGCAAGACCGTTGTTAAGTGGGTTTGGCCCCAACCTTACGACATTTCTTGTCTCAGCTGTTGAGTGAATCATTGCCGTTCTAAACTAGTAGCCATAGCAATAGCCCTTAGACTTATATACCGCTTCACAAGTGCTTTCCAGGTCTCTCTAAGCGGTTTACAGAGTCAGCATCTTTCCCCCAACAATCTGGGTCCTCATTTTACGCATCTCGGAAGGGTGGAAGGCTGGGTCAACCTTGAGCCAGTCAGGATCGAACTGCTGGCAGTCAGCAGAATTAGCCTGCAATACTGCATTTTAACCACTGTGCACCATAGCTGGTTGGCAGGCAGGCAGGCAGGCAGGCAGGCAGGCAGGCAGGCAGGCAGGCAGGCAGGCAGGCAGGAAGGAAGGAAGGAAGGAAGGAAGGAAGGAAGGAAGGAAGGAAGGAATAGCAATAGCCCTTAGACTTATATACCGCTTCAAATTGCTTTACAGGCCTCTATAAGCGGTTTACAGAGTCAGCGTATTGCCCCCAAGAATCTGGCTCCTCATTTTACCCACCTCGGAAGGACGGAAGGCTGAGTCAACCTTGAGCCTGGTGAGATTCAAATTGCCAAATTGCAGGCAGCCGGCAGTCAGCAGAAGTAGCCTGCAGTACTGCACTCTAACCACTGCTCCACCACGGATCTTGACTTTGCTTGTCAGAAGGTCGCAAAAGGAGGTCATGTGACCCCAAGACACTGCAACAGTCATATATACATGCCAGTAGCATCGACAGGCAGCTGGGTAGGCGAGAGGGAGACAAATCACGCTAATATTAATATCCTTTATCAGTTGATGCCAAATTATGTAGGTAGCTGATCAGCTTCGGGAAAGCCAGCAAAAGATCAAAAGAGAAGTTAAAAAAGAGAAGGATTGGCTAGTCTCAGGTACCAACATGCACCAGCCACATTTAAGTTGCTAAGAATAGAATAGAATAGAATAGAATAGAATAGAATAGAATAGAATAGAATAGAATAGAATAGAATAGAATAGAATAGAATAGAATAGAATAGAATAGAATAGAATAGATACTGGGAAGAGAAGAGAAGAGAAGAGAAGAGAAGAGAAGAGAAGAGAAGAGAAGAGAAGAGAAGAGAAGAGAAGAGAAGAGAAGAGAAGAGAAGAGAAGAGAAGAGAAGAGAAGAGATGAGATGAGATACTGGGAATAGAATAGAATAGAATAGAATAGAATAGAATAGAATAGAATAGAATAGAATAGAATAGAATAGAATAGAATAGAATAGAATAGAATAGAATAGATACTGGGAAGAGAAGAGAAGAGAAGAGAAGAGAAGAGAAGAGAAGAGAAGAGAAGAGAAGAGAAGAGAAGAGAAGAGAAGAGAAGAGAAGAGAAGAGAAGAGAAGAGAAGAGAAGAGAAGAGAAGAGAAGAGATACTGGGAATAGAATAGAATAGAATAGAATAGAATAGAATAGAATAGAATAGAATAGAATAGAATAGAATAGAATAGAATAGATACTGGGAAGAGAAGAGAAGAGAAGAGAAGAGAAGAGAAGAGAAGAGAAGAGAAGAGAAGAGAAGAGAAGAGAAGAGAAGAGAAGAGAAGAGAAGAGAAGAGATACTGGGAATAGAATAGAATAGAATAGAATAGAATAGAATAGAATAGAATAGAATAGAATAGAATAGAATAGAATGGAATGGAATGGAATGGAATGGAATGGAATGGAATGGAAGGGCAGGGAAGGGAAGGGAAGGGAAGGGAAGGGAAGGGAAGGGAAGGGACTTTGGAGGTCTTCTAGTCCAGCCCCCTGTTCAAGCAGGAAACTCTATACCATTTCAGAAAAATGTCTGTCCAGTCTCTTCTTGAAAGCCTCCTGTGAGGGAGCACCCACAACTTCCGAAGGCAAGCCATTCCACAGGTTAATCATTCTCACTCTTAAAGGAAATTTCTCCTTAATTCCAGGTTGCTTCTCTCCATAGTTAGTTTCCACCCATTGTTTCTTTTGTCTTGCCTTTTTTTTTTTTTTGGTGCTTTGAAAAACAGTTTGCCTTTGTAGGAGCCCTTCAAATCTTGGAAAGGAGAGCAATGGAAGAGATAAGGCCATGTTTCCATAACCCTCTTCCTTGTTGCTTTTAATATTTAAAAGAAGGGGATGAGTGACAACAGCGGTGTAGGCCAAGACCTTTCGGGTTCCTCCACCAGTTATTTCTGCATCACCTTGTCATCTTCAGACATCTTCCTGTATCTATGGGGCTCCCTAAAGCCCCTTAATAATGGATATTACACTGTTGCGATCATCGCATTCAAAAGCACCCCAAATTACCAGCTTTCCTCAAACGGGCTGATTTGTTATTTTAATGCTGTCAACCTGCCGAAATAGATTTATTGTTATTAATAATAGTGATTTGCCTACATTTTTTTTTGCTAGTTAAATTACAGGGCTGTATAGTTAGTTCAACAATACGGTGCTGGAAGCGTGCCAAGAGATCGCTCGTAGCACCGAGTGGAAAAGAGCAGTTGGCCTGCTTCCCATTAAGGCATTAAAATTTGAATCAGAAACATAACAGATGCAAAACAAAACATGAGCTTGCTCGTGGGGATTATATAAAAACAATTAAAACAAATTAATTACCAGTTATGTTAATGTGGCGCCGTGTACTGGCAAAAAAATAAAATAAAAATAAAAGGATTGCCAGAAAACTCATGGCTGAGATTGGGGAAGCCATGAAGGTGAGAGAAGTCTTTGGGATGCTAGGAGGATGTTGGCCAAGAATTACATGGACATCTTTGACGGACACGGGAGAAAAGACTGCAGGAAGGAGAGGAGCTGGAGTTTTCCCACTGGAAGGCTTTTTCGAGATGAGAAAAAGTTGTAAATTAAAAGCTTGAATCCGTGTTTTTCAAAATTGGCAACATTAAGATGGCTGGAGCTCAATTCCCAGAATTCCCATAGTTTCCTCCAGAGAAGAGTTGAAGTCCGCAACTCTTGAATTGTCAACTTTGAAACACACTAGCTTGGACCTATATTGGTTTTTGATCACGATTAAGACTGATTTGAAAAGCTGTGAGGCCCTTTCTAACAGCCAAGTAAGACATGATGGGAAGAGATAATGGAATAACAGAACAATAGAGTTGGGAGGACCTTTGAGGTCTTCTACTCCAACCCCCTAGACAAACTGCACAAAACAGTTTTCCAACATCTTCTTAAAAACTTCCAGTGTTGGAGCATTCACAACTTCTGGAGGCCAGTTGTTCCACTGATGAATTGTTCTCACTGTCAGGAAATTTCTCCTTAGTTCTAAGTTCCTTCTCTCCTTGATTAGATTCCACCCATTGCTTCTTGTCCTGCCCTCAGGTGCTTTAGAGAATAGCTTGACTCCCTCTTCTTTGGGGCAGCCCCTGAGATATTGGAAGACTGCTATCATGTCTCCCCTCTTTTCATTAAACTAGCCATGCCCAGTTCCTGCAACCGTTCTTCATACGTTTTAGCCTCCAGCCTCCTAATCATCTTTGTTGCTGTTCTCTGCATGATTTCTAGGATCTCAACATCTTTTTTTATATCGTGGCAATCAAAACTGGATGCAATATTCCAAGTTTGTTCTTATAGGTGTATGGGTACATTTACGTACAGTATATGTGCATTTATGCATAAATGTGCATGGGTAGATAGTCCAGCCACACTCAACTTAAGAAGCAAGAAATGCATAGACTTCAGTAAGATGTCTTTAACGCTGGTATAACAGGTAGAAGAACTTCTTGGAGACTGTAAGAACTTCCCAGCCTCATTAATAAGGAGTTAATTAAGGCAAAGTCTTCATGGAAGACTCAAAATGTTTCTTCCCAGGTTTCTTCCCAATTGGGCCGATTTGTCATTTGAGAAATCAGCTACTGATAAATTCCTCTCTATTGCTAATGTATGCTCATTCTGCTATTTCTTTTCTGGTGGACTATTATGCTTTCCTCTATTATATAGCTGTACTAGCTGGACGCCTATGCTTCACTACGAAACTATGTGATTGGGTGTGATAAATTGACACTTAAAGCCTGAAACTTAATGTAGAATGTGTAACTCTGTAGCATCAGGATGTGTTCATATGAGGCAATTGGCAGTTGGAACAGAGGGGGAGGGAAGTAGAATGTCCCAGCCCACAGGCCGGATGAGTCATGCGCTGGCCATGCCCACGCCCAGTTTAGCGAAGGGATAGCATCAGAGCATGTTAATATAAGGCAACTGGCAGTTGGAACAGAGTTCTTTTCAGGTCTGGAGGGGGAGTAGAACGTCTAACTCCTTAGCATCAGAGCATGTGAATATAATACTGTATATGAAATACTAATGATCTGATGGTCATTTCAAAAAATCCTTTCTTAACAAACACCTAGAAGTCAAGAGGAACATACGTGCCAAATTTCAAGTTTATAGGTTTTACCGTTCTGGAGATTTCGTGATGAATGAGTGGTATTTGGCTTATATATATATATATATAAAGATTGGACATGCCACTAAACCAGGACTTGTTCCTTCTCTCACTACCAAGGGGGTATGCTTCGGATGACTTGTCAAGAGCCCCACTCTAAAAGGGGGGGGAGATTCAGGATTTGATTTGATGAGATCTTGGAAGAGAAGAACTTGAGCTCCAAATCCTTCTTTGCGCTGAACAACCACAAAATACTTGCTGGTAGGATGCCCTCGTTGGCCTTCCAGGTTTATCCACAGCTGGCCTGGTTCACATGACCAGATGAGCTAAAAGCAACTCCCACAATGGTCTAGCGAGTTGTGTGGAACCGAGCAGCTGGTGCCAACGTCTCCCTTCAAGGCGTATCAGCGCCCCCGCAAGCCTTCCCTCCCTTTGCTACAACCTCCGCAAGCTTTCCTCCTCCTGCTGCTCTTTCCCAATAATTACAAGAGAATTATCAGCATGAAAGAATCCAGCGGCCCCATTGGCAGTGCCGTATCTTTGGGGGAAAGACAAGCCGAGAGACAGGCCGACGCTAATTACTGAAGTGGCTTCCCTCAAACTCAGCAAAGCAAGAACTGCTGGTCGCCTCTGATTTGAAGATCACTGCAGCCTTGGGAAATGCTAACAACCCGTATTAATAAACCCAGCAGTAGCTCTGAACAGCGCTGAAGAGCAGTCACCAAGACCAAAATATCTGCGTGTGTAGAGGGAAGATAATTTAATTGCCTTCGGCCGGCTGTTCTGCAGCTCTCTTGTTTTTCTACAGCCAGAATTCAAGAGAACATTCCATCGAAGATCCAAGAGAGCACTTAGCACTTAGACTTATATACCGCTTCCCAGTTGCTTTCCAGCCCTCTCTAAGCAGATTTACAGAGTCAGCCTCTTGCCCCCAACAATCTGGGTCTCCTTATTTTACCCACCTCGGAAGGATGGAAGGCTGAGTCAACCTTGAGCCGGTCAGGGTCGAACTCCTGGCATTGGGCAGAGTTAGCCTGCAATTCTGCATTCTAACACTATGCACCATGGAAGGAAGGAAGGAAGGAAGGAAGGAAGGAAGGAAGGAAGGAAGGAAGGAAGGAAGGAAGGAAGGGAAGGGAAGGGAAGGGAAGGGAAGGGAAGGGAAGGGAAGGGAAGGGAAGGGAAGGGAAGGGAAGGGAAGGGAAGGGAGGAACGAAGGAACGAAAGGCAGGCAGGCAGGCAGGAAGGAAGGAAGGAAAGGCAGGAAAGGAAGGAAGGAGTAAAGAAAGTACAATAGCAATAGCACGTAGACTTCTATACTGCTTCACAGTGCTTTACAGCCCTCTCTAAGCGGTTTACAGAGTCAGCCTCTTGCCTCCAACAATCTGGGTCCTCATTTTACCCGCCTCGGAAGGATGGAAGGCTGAGTCAACCTTGACCCTGGTGAGATTTGAGCTGTCAAACTGCAGGCAGCCGGCACTCAGCAGACGTAGCCTGCAGTACTGCACTCTAACTAGTATGCCATCGCGGAACCAAGGCCAACCTTCTGGCTTAGAGTTTCATGGAGAAAGAGGTCACCGTTGAGTAAATCTTAGCGGTAGCGTGTCCAAGAGGAAGCCATGGGTGATAAATTGCGGCTTGAAAGAAGACGTAAACATCTCACACGGTGAGGTGGCCTCTCCACTTCTTTCACTTTCTTTGAGAAGCTTTGATGATGTCCAGCCATCGTGTTCTTCTGTAGCCTGCTTTCCTTTTATTGCTAACTCTTCCCAACATAATTGCTTTCTCCAGTAAATGGCATGGCCAAAATGGCATGGCACGCTCACATTCGCGAACCGGTAGGGAAAGTAAGTGAATACTACCCCTGGTTGTAAGTCAAATGGAGGTGGCCTTGATAAGACTTAATTTAACTCTAATCTACCCTTCTGCATCACCTCTTGCTTTCCACTTCCTGCTGTTTTCCAAATCTCCCCTAACAGAGACTTAATTTCAACATCTGATAACCAATGGAGGATCCAATGCTGAAATTCATTCAGTCGGATTTCATGCCTAAGGAGGTACTAGAACTCATTCAGAGGTGGGTTTCAGCAGGTTCTGACCAGTTCTGGAGAACCGGTAGCGGAAATTTTGAGTAGTTCGAAGAACCGGTAGTAAAAATTCCAACTGGCCCCACCCCCATCTAGTCTCTGCCTCCCGAGTCCCAGCTGATGGGGAGGAAATGGGGATTCTGCAGTAACCTTCCCCTGGAGTGGGGTGGGAATGGAGATTTTACAGTATCCTTCCCCTGCCATGCCTACCAAGTCTTGCCCACTAAGCCATGCCACGCCCACCAAGCCACACCCACAGAACCCACAAATAAAAATTTTTGAAACCCACCCCTGAACTCATTGTCTGCTGATTGATCCGGAGTCACCCAAGCTGGCTTCCATGGTGAAGGTGGGACTAGAATTCACAGTCTCCTGGTGACTGGCCCAAAGTATTGAGATACAGTTTTGTCGTTGCTTGTCAATCACCTTTGCTGTCCAAAGAATACGCAGGAGCCTTCTCCAGCACCGCAGCTCAAAAGAGCGGGATCGCCTTCTTATGCCAGAGAACAGAATTCCAACCCAAATATCTGTATGAATTGGGGGATTTCCCCCCCCCCTTTCTCTTTTGCACAGATGCCAACGCTGCGGACTCCGTCAAGAAGCGAGGCTCCCATCCAGAGGTTGTAATAACAAAGAGGCAGGACAAGTGCTCAGCAACAGAAAACATACAGGAGGGAGATTGCATGCTTCCCCTATATACAAACTGTGAAAAGTACAGACCGTCACTGACTTGCAACTGCCTGTACGCTGGAGTAGGCTGACAGTTAAGTACTAGGTAAGGCACTTTCGTCCAAGCAGGTAGACATTTACAAATCAAAATAACTATGATTCATGTGGTTAGAATGCAATTTTTGGAGAGCCCTTCACGCTACATTTCTATGCCTGCCTTGTTATTAAGAGTTCTCTCATGCTCCTACCCAATATATGTATTTTATTTTTCCACCAGTTCCTTGGTCTCTCTGTCCAGTAGATGGCACCTTCATCCAATGCTTCTTGCTTTCCACCTTGTCAACGCGCTATAAATCCTCAACTTCAATTAATCAGAATAGAGCAGGAAGAGACCGTGGAGATCTTCTAGTCCAACCCCGCTGCTCTGTTGTGACCCAAGCTCACTTCGTCATTACAAGGCACAATTGGTCCCAAACAAAACTGTTTTATTATAACAGCTGAGAATTACTTCATTCCCAGCTTAGTCCAAATTAATTCCAAAAGAAATCCTTCAGAAAAAGTCCTTTGGGCTTATCATAAACCTTTATCTTCTTTGGCACCCTGCCAAAGGCCTTTCTTGGCAAAGCCCCATAAAGTTCAGAAACAAGAGATGCTGACTGGAAAACAGATTTAGCAACGTTGCTTTCCTACAAAGAGTCCAAGAGCCTTTGCTGCTCTTTTAAGCCTTCTGGGAGGGGCCAATCATCTCCTGGCCTTACTCCTGAGTCGTCCTTTTTGCTTTAGCTGCTCTTGCCTTCTGGCAGCTCTGCATATCGTGCACTAGGAACAGGCTCCTCCTGTTCCTCTGCCTCTCTGCTATCTGCCTCTGGAGGCTCCAGAGTCCGTGCATCACACCCAGATGGCCCTGGCCCCATCTCTGCCTCTGACGCAGAGCCCTAGTCTGGGCCTTCCCCTGACTCCAAGACTGGCCCATGTCCCTCCCCAGCCTCCTCACTGTCCGACTCCATTACTACTCCATGGGCTGCTGGCGGACCACAACATGCTCAAGCAGGAGACCCCATACCATTTCAGAAAAGTGGCTGCCTTGTCTCTTCTTAAAGACCTCCAGTGTTGGAGCACCCACAACTTCTAGAGGCAAGCCGTTCCACCGGTTAATTGTCCTCATTCTTAGGAAATTTAATAATAATAATAGTAATGTCTTTATTGTCATTGCACAACATATGTACAATGAGATTGGTGGAGCTCCCTCAGTGCACCCCCCACCCCAATGGTGGGTTCTAACCGGCTTTACTACCAGTTCTCTTTGTTCATGCGTTTCGCACACTATTGCCTCTTCGTGCACACCCCAGGAGTCCCCACATGGCCTGTTTTGGATGCAGGTAAGTGCAGGGCACATGCGGAGGCTCGGGAAGAGGGAAAAATGAGTCTACCAGGAGATCAGGAAGGCCGGAAATGGCCTCTGGAGCCTGGGGAGGCCATTTTTGCCCTCCTGGAGGCTCAAAGAAAGCCCCTGGAGCCCGGGGAGGGCAAAAACGCTTCCCCCATGGTGCAGGAGATTGACTAGGCCATGCCCTCCATGGCCATTCACACCCAGCAACCAGGCAGAGAACCCCTTGCTAAAATTTTTGAAGCCCACCCCTGGAACAATGGTGAGTTTCTACATTTTTTGCTACCGGTTTGGTGGATGTGTCTTGGTGGGCATGGCATGGCTTGGTGGGTGTGGCTTGGTGGGTATGGCAGAGGCAGGATACTGCAAAATCTCCATTCCCTCCCCAATCCAGTGGAAGGATACTGCAAAATCTCCTTTCTGTCCCCAATCTAGGGGAAGGTTACTGCAAAATCCCCATTTCCACCCGATCAGCTGGAACTTGGGAGGCAGAGAATAGATGGGGGCGGGGCCAGTCAGAATTTTTACTACCGGTTCTCCGAACTACTCAAAATTTCTGCTACCGGTTCTCCAGAACTGGTCAGAACCTGCTGAAACCCACCTGTGCCCTGGAGGCAACTAAAACTAAGGATTTACCTGACAGTTAGAACAATTAATCAGTGGAACCAACTTGCCTCCAGAAGTTGTGGATGCTCCAACACTGGAGGTTTTTAAGAAGAGATTGGACAACCATTTGTCTGAAGTGGTATGGAGTTTCCTGCCTGAGCACGGGGTTGGACTAGAAGACCTCCAAGGTCCTCTTCAACTCTGCTGTTTTTGTTTTTGCTGTTGTTGCAGTTCTTCCAAGTGTTATATGCCGTCTGATCTCAGAGCTGCAGTCCCCGCTTGAAATAAGAGATCAGCAAAAATGGGAGAGGATATTTTGTGTGTGTGTGTGTGTGTGTGGAGGGGTGTGTGTGTGTCAGCAGTGGCTGGCACCGTGATCTTCATTCCTAGACATGCCAACCTTTGGACAGCCCACATTCTCACAGTTTGTAACTAGCACTTCTGGGGCTGTACCCAATGGTGATTAGTCTCTGTGTATCAGCTGCACAGTCTGGGACTCCACCATCTGCTTCGTCACAACAGCTCATCTTCAACAGCAAAGGCTTGGAGAACAGCATCCCCTTCTTGACTTTGTCAGGTTAATTGGATTAACTCCAGCTGGCTGCACGCATTGACCAAGAGACAGAACAGCTGGGGGCGGTCCTTGCGTGCCTGGAGAACATCTTTGGCAGGTGACAAGGTGCATTCTCAAGCTTGTCACTCACCGGAAGACCTTTTAGATATTATTATTTCATGCAATTATGATCACGACATGATGAGGTGCCACGGCGAGGAGCCGCCGGGGGCTGCCGTCACTCACAAGGAGTTGATGCGGAAGGTGGAGCTGTCAGGAAAGGTACCGCAAGCTGCAAAAGTTGAGGCTGTGCTTGAGGGGAGAAGTCGGTGCTTGGGGAAAGCTGGCAGGTTGAACTGGGCAACCGATGAAGTCCCCTACAATTGCTTAATGCATTGTATGCCGTCCTGAGTCTCTGGAGAAGGGCGGCATATAAATCAATTTAAAAAAAAACAAAAAAATACAAGACCAGTGGAGGGGAGGGGAGGGAGGGATTTGAAAAGGTCATTTGAAACAGAGTTGTTTTTTTTTTTAAAAAAACAAATAAATAGGTGAGCACTTCTGCTCACCTGGGTTGTAAGAAGAGGTGGTATTCAGCCGGTTCGGATCGGTTCTCCCGAACCGGTAGTGGAAATCACCCCACCTCTATGCCATCCTATTTATGCACATTTTTGAAGCTGTGTGCATGTGTGTTAGGTGCGTGAGCGAGCAAAGCGCATGCACGGATGGCCGTGAGCATGCATGGATGGGGCGCATTGGGTCCTCCATTGGTTATCACATGTTGAAATTAAGTCTCTTGTAGGGGTGGTATTCACTTACCTTCCCTACCAGTTCGCAAATGTGAGCAATTGGCCATGCCATTCACTGGAGAAAGCAATTACGTTGGGAAGAGTTAGCAGTAAAAGGAAAGCAGGCCACAGAAGAACACTGTACACCAAAGCCCACTGTAACAACATCGCCAAAAAGGCATTAAGGGTTGTAAACCTAACCTTGCATATCTTCTTCTTCGGTAATATTACTGTTGTGGTCCGCCCGCAGCCTGCGGAGCTGGCAGCGGAGTCGGACAGCGATGAGGCTGAGGAAGAACATGGGCCAGTCCTGGAGGCTGGGAAAGGCCCAGATGGTTGGCTCAGAGTCACCTGGATGGCTTTAATGCCTAAAGTTGAACTAGAACTCCCAGTCTCTTGGTGATTGGCTCAGAGTCACCTGGATGGCTTTAATGCCTAAAGTTGAACTAGAACTCCCAATCTCTTGGTGGTTGGCTCAGAGTCACTTGGATGGCTTTAATGCCTAAAGTGGAACTAGAGCTCCCAGTCTCTTGGTGGTTGGCTCAGAGTCACCCAGATGGCTTTTATGCCTAAAGTAGAACTAGAACTCCCAGTCTCTTGGTGGTTGGCTCAGAGTCACCCGGATGGCTTTTATGCCTAAAGTGGAACTAGAACTCCCAATCTCTTGGTGATTGGCTCAGTCACCCGGATGGCTTTAATGCCTAAAGTTGAACTAGAACTCCCAGTCTCTTGGTGATTGGCTCAGAGTCACCTGGATGGCTTTAATGCCTAAAGTTGAACTAGAACTCCCAATCTCTTGGTGATTGGCTCAGAGTCACTTGGATGGCTTTAATGCCTAAAGTTGAACTAGAACTCCCAGTCTCTTGGTGGTTGGCTCAGAGTCACCCAGATGGCTTTAATGCCTAAAGTGGAACTAGAACTCCCAATCTCTTGGTGATTGGCTCAGTCACCTGGATGGCTTTAATGCCTAAAGTTGAACTAGAACTCCCAGTCTCTTGGTGGTTGGCTCAGAGTCACCTGGCTGGCTTTCATTCACCTGGAACTGGAATTCACAGACTCCCGGTTTCTAGCCAGGTGCCTTAACTGACTGCTGGAATTCTTGTAAGCATTCCCCTTCCACCTGAATAAATCTTATCGAAAAGCACTCCGTGAGATTTGTACTTGAAAAAGAATCAAATTTAGTTTTAGGCACCTATCAAAGAGCTTGACAAATGGTCCTTCGTTCACATCTCTCCAGAATCTCCTCCTCTGAAGCACCCGCTCTCTAGAACTTAATCTGGGACTGAGGATATCAATCTTTGAGGAACAGGTATCAAACTCAGCCACCACACTCGGCTAAGTGGAAGTTTTTTTTTCTGACAGCTTCTTCTTCCTAGAACGTTAGCTTTTCCTTTGCATTTTGGGGGGCTCTATATACAGTTGATGATACTTTTTGTGACATATTACAGATCTGTCTTTCCTAGGGGGAGTTGGCAACATCTGCCAACTGTACGAGTCTGGTTTAGGAGCCTCAAACATCTGTCTTCCTCCAACAAGCAGCAACCTTCCCCCTCGCCTCGCTGTTTTCTCCTCTGCTTTTTGTCATCTTTCTGAGGGATTACAGGATCCTGCTGTCTCAGAAGCATGGGGATTATCTCTTTCTCCGAAGACTACAACTCCCAGCTTTCTTTTGTCCAGGAAGCATCCATCAGTCATGTCTCACATTATTATTATTTTTTTCCAGAGCAATTCAAGACGTGATACACTGCAATTCTGGAACTAATTTCGGCTGAGTCTTAGCGTGAAATCATAAGCTAGTGGTAAAGTTTGTTGACTTTGGCTGATCTCAAGCCAAAGCCAAAATCCCTTCTAGCGCTGAGGATTTATCTAGTTGGGTCATGAAACATCTGCAAGAAAACCGCCAAGTTCAGAGAGCACCAAGGGCCCCTAGGTCAGAATAACAGAGTTGGGTTGGATCTTGGAGGTCTTCTAGTCCAACCCTCTGCTCTGGCAGGAGACCCTATACCCATGATGGCGAACCAATGGCACGTGTGCCAGAGGTGGCATGCGTAGCTATATCGGTGGGCATGCAAGCTCAGCTCCGGCGTGCATGCGCGTGCTGGCCAGCTGATTTTCAGGCCTTCCGGGCCCACCAGAAGTAGGGAAACAGGCTGTTTCCTGCCTCCAGAGGACCTCCGAGGGTGGTGGGGAAGGCCCATTTTTCTCTCTCCCCAGCCTCCAGAGCCTTTCTAGGAGTCTGGGGAGGGCAAACATGGCCTTCCCCACACATCCCCGGAGGCCCTCAGGAGGCCAGAAATGGCCTGTTTGCCAACTTCTGGTGGGACCTACGCAGGGGCAGAGTGCATAAAATTATGGGTGTGGGCACGCATGCGCCCCCTGCCCCCCGCTCCTGACACGCAATGGCAAAAAGGTTAGCCATCACTGCCCTTTACCATTCCAGACAAGAGGTTGTCTAAGAGTCGCTTCAACAACGAGGTGGGCAGTGTATAAATTTAATAAATAATAATAAAGATGTGTGGATTTCAAGTCCCCGAATTCTTAGAATAGAATAACAGAGTTGGAAGGGACCTTGAAGGTCTTCTAGTCCAACCCCCTGCTTAGGCAGGAAACCCTACACCTCTTCAGACAAATGGTTATCCAACATCTTCTTAAAAACTTCCAGTGTTGGAGCATTCACAACTTCTGGAGGCAAGTTGTTCCACTGGTTAATTGTTCTCACTGTCAGGAAATTTCTCCTTAATTCTAAGTTGCTTCTCTCCTTGATTAGTTTCCACCCATTTCTTCTTGTCCTGCCCTCAGGTGCTTTGGAGAAGAGCTTGACTCCCTCTTCTTTGGGGCAGCCCCTGAGATACTGGAACAATGCTATCGTGTCTCTCCTGGTCCTTCTTTTCACTAGACTAGCCATGCCCAGTTCCTGCAACCGTTCTTCATATGTTTTAGCCTCCAGTCCCCTAATCACCTTTGTTGCTCTTCTCTGCGCTCTTTCTAGAGTCTCCACATCTTTTTTACATCGTGGCGACCAAAACTGGATGCTGTATTCCAAGTGTGGCCTTACCAAGGCATTATAAAGTGGTTTTAACACTTCACGTGATCTTGACTCTATCCCTCTGTTGATGCAGCCTCGAACTGTGTTGGCTTTTTTGGCAGCTGCTGCACACGGCTGGCTCATATTTAAATGGTTGCCCACTAGGACTCCAAGATCCCTTTCACAGTTACTACTATTCAGTGAGGTACCCAGTGGTGGGTTGCCCCTGGTTCGCACCAGTTCTATAGAACCAGTAGTAAAACCGGTAGGAGGCTTCGCTCACCGACCCCGACGTCATCAAAATGCTTCTGCGCATGCACAGAAGAGCACATGCACGCAGGTGCAAAGCGACTGCGCAGGCACAGCCCCATTGCGAACTGGTAGTAAAGGTAAGTAGAACCCACTCCTGCTGCCATCCCTCTCCTAATATTCCTTTTTACTTACTCTTTTCATGTATTCAAATTACGTTTATACTTTTACCTGTTATCTTATATATGCTTGACAAATAAAACTTACGACTTATGACTTAATATTCCTTTGTTTCCAGGCCTGGGTCACTTCAGACAGATTTTGGAGTTAATTGTCATGCTGATGGATCAAACCTCTCTCCTTGCATTTTAACCAAGTCAGGGGCATCTTTTTGGAACGTGTATTTTTCAGTGTCCTTTGCATCATGGTGGGTTTTTTTTGAACATCTACCAAGAGGCAAATGGTAATTAAAAGAACTAAGGTCTATTTAATTACTTTCCAAGACAAGATTGTTTGGCAAATTGAACTAATGGCAGTGAAGAAGTAGCTAGGGATTTGCTATCCCATTAACACATAGGAGAACAGCTTCAAAACAGATTCTTGGATCTAATTAGCTTGGGATCCTGCCAGTTTTAAATTTGAAATGGAGTTACCCATTCAGAGATATGTAGTAGCATTTTACTATTAATTAGGAAGGAAGGAAGTTTTCCACCGCATATATATTTCTCCACTCCCTGGCAAATAGTTTGGGGGCGCAGACCTTCACTATGCATTTATTCAGGTCGGAAAATCCATTTCTATATATCTGTATTGTGACTAGTATTTACGAGCGGCGTGGTGGCCTACTGGTGAAGACACTTGCCTCCCACTTGGAAGGTTGAGAGTTCAATTCTAGGTAGCAGCAGATATTTCTCTCCTAGGGTGCAAAGAGAAAATATCTGCTGTGAACACCGCATAGATGTCAGGAAGGGCATCCGGCCAGAAAATGCTGAACTCCAGTCAGTCACCCCAATTCTACCCTAATTAAGAGATTACAGGGTTGTAAAAAAAGGAGTTATAGAGATGGATGGATAGATGGATGGATGGAGGGTGGACCTAGTGGTGGCCTACTCGCTTCCCACGTGGAAGATTGAGAGTTTAATCCTAGGTAGCAGCATATGTTTCTCTGCTAGGGAGCAAAGAAAAAAATATCTGCTGTGTACTCCGCATGGCATCAGGAAAGGCATCCGGTCAGTAAATGCTCAACTTCATTCAGTTACCCCGACTCGACCCTGAATTAAGGCATTACAGGATCGTAAAAAGGGAATTTTATTGTGACCAGTATTTAAATATCCTCATCTTCTCCAGCATGATGTTTTCCAGATGCTACAGTTCCCATCATGACTAATGATCAGAGATGATAGAAATTGTATTTCTATATAGAGGACATCTTATTCAGGAGGACCATCTTAGACTATAAGAACTTTGACTATGGATTGTAAGCAGTGGTGAAATCCTACCGGTTCGCACTGGTTCGGGAGAACCGGTAGTGATAAAATCAACTGGTTCAGCGAACAGGTAGTAAAAAAAAGCTTCTGGTTGGTCCAAACCGGTATTTCTGACGATCAGCTGTGCCGCGTGATTTATATTCTATATCTAATATTTATATTCTATAATCTAAATCACGAGGCACAGCTGTTCCCCCGTCGCTGTTCTACTGACCTTCAAATGGCTCCTTTTCCTGCACGAAGCGCACATTTGGTGCGCAGTGCGCATGCATGCATACACAGTGTGTGTTTGGTGTTCACTGCACATGCGTGCACAGCAAGCATCTGGCAGCGAACCAGTAACAACCCGCGGAGGTTTTCACCACTGATTGTAAGTACCTGTTTTGGGGTACATCATAACTTCAAATTGGGGAATTCTGGATCCTAAGGTCACACATCTGAAAATCTGGGTTATAAGTACATGTTTGGGTCCATCATAACTTCAAACAAAGCAACTGGTTGTAAGTCAAAGATTACCTGGATGGATTTCAACTCCCAGGATTCTTAGTCATAGGCATTCTGGCTGTGGAATTCTGGACGCTGAAGGCCACGCATCTGGAAATCTGGGTTATAAGTACCTTTATTGGGGTCAGTGGTGAAACTCAAATTTTTTTACTACCGGTTCTGTTGGAGTGGCTTGGTGGGTGTGGCTTGGTGGGTGTGGCAGGGGAAGGATACTGCCAAATCTCCATTCCCTCCCCACTCCTGGGGATATTCCAAACTCTCCATTTTCACCCCACTCTGGGGCCAGCCAGAGGTGGTATTTGCCAGTTCTCCAAAATACTCAAAATTTCCGCTGCCGGTTCTCCAGAACCTGTCAAAACCTGCTGGATTTCAACCCTGATGGGGGTTTACCATAACCTTGAACTAAACAACCAATTATAAGCGAAAGACTCTCTCTATGGACTTCAACTCCCAGAATTCTTAGCCATAGCCATGCTGGCTCGTGGATTCTGAGTGCTGAAGGTCACACATCTGGAAATATGGGTTGTAAGTAAGTTTTTTTGGGTCCATCATAACTTCGAACTGAATGATCAGTTGTAAATGAAGGTCTATCTGTATGAACGTCAACTCCCAGAATTCTTAGCCATAGCCATGCTGGCTGGGGGATTCTGGATGTGGAAGGCCACACATCTGGCAACTATCAAAATGGAGATACCTTGTTCTAAAGCAGAGGCGGTGAAAATTTTACTCACTGAGTGCCGAACAGGTACGCACTTTGTGCACCATCACGGTTGTAGAGTAAAACGGAAAGATTTGCCCAGTGAAAACAGTGAACCAACTCAACAACACAGATTTTGATGTCACCTGTGCCGGCTCAGCAGACGACTGAGTTGTAAGAGGAGTGTGGGTTACACTAGACATCTTTGCCTTCCAAGCTCCCACATGAGCCCACCCTGAGCCACGAAGCTCTGGTTCCACGAGTGACATCTGCAACTCTTCCACCTCATTTTGTGTGTGCCCCCCCGATCCGTAATTGAGAAAATCACCAGCAATCAGAGGAAGTCAGCTGTGCAGCGCCCGTAATGAAAGAGGGCTGGAGCAGCTGTGCACCATCTTGAGGTGATTATTCTCCTCTCTGGCTTGCAAACTAATCACGGTTCCCGGGAAAAGTTGGGGGGGGGAGAGAAATCACCATGCATGAATTATCTCCAGAACGAAGGGTGGATTCCCTGCTGGGCTGGTTTGTAGGCGGTGGGGAGCATCAAAGCAGGGAGTCCAGGCACCTGGAGACCCATCCAGCAGGAAAGAGATCCGAGCTTTTTCCAAGACTGCCTTCCCCATGAATAAAAATAAATAAATACAAATAGTACGATGGGGGGTGGGGGGAAGACAGATCACAGCCTAAGGAATCCATTTTTACAAAAGGGTTGGGATAAGCAATAGAGTTCTGCCTTTTTGTAGCTCCCCAGCTGGGTCTCCCTTTGCTCGATTAAAGAAAATTTGCACCCGAGTTCCAATGTTGCACCCCACCCCTCTCAGGTCACATGACTGTATTTTGGGCACTCGGCAATAGCACTAGCACTTAAGACTTCTATACCGCTTCACAGTGCTTTCCAGCCCTCTCTAAGCGGTTTACAGAGTCAGCCTGTTGCCCCCAATAATCTGGGTCCTCATTTTACCAACCTCGGAAGGAGGGAAGGTTGAGTCAACCTTGAGGCGGTCAGGATCGAACTGCTGGCAGGGTTTGGAGTTAACCTGGAATACTGCGTTCTAACACTGTGCACCATGAAAGGAAGGAAGGAAGGAAGGAAGGAAGGAAGGAAGGAAGGAAGGAAGGAAGGAAGGAAGGAAGGAAGGAAGGAAGGAAGAAGGGCAATAGCAATAGCCCTTACACTTCTATACCACAGTACTTTACAGCCCTCTCTAAGCAGTTTACAGAGTCAGCATATTGTCCCCAACAATCTGGGTCTTCATTTTACTGACTTCGGAAGGAAGGAAGGCTGAGTCAACCTTGAGCTGGTCAGGATCGAACTGCCGAACTGCAGTCAGCCGGCAGCCAGTAGAAATGGCCTGCAATGCTGCATTCTAACCACAGCATGGCTCAACCCACATTTTTAGCACCCCGTGATCATATGACCTCGATTTATGATGGTTCTGCTAGAAACCGGTATTTACTTCCAGATTTTCTTCAAGGAAACAATGAGTTTGCTTAACAACCGCAGTGTTTGCTTAACGACTGTGGTGTCCGCTTTATAACCACTGCAAGAAAAAAAAAGTCATAAACTTGGATCCGGTCATGAGGTGACCCATTTGACAACTGTCATAATGTAGGACTATAATTTTGGGATCCATTAGGGTTATAAGTCGCGGAACAGGGGTATTGGGATAGTTGGCATCTTCTGAATGCAGCAAATAAAGCAATGAAACAATGGACTTTCAAAACGTGTCAGCGGCTTTCAGACATGCTATGTTAGTTGGCAAAATTAATAACTGTCTGCCTTCTCTGTGCTCAGGTTAGCAAAACAGGTAATCATTTTTATGAGTCTTGAATGTCACACCTGAATACTTATACTGTGTAGCAGTAACTGTGAGAGGGATCTTGGAGTCTTAGTGGACAACCAATTAAATATGAGCCAGCAGTATGCGACAGCAGTAGGTCATCTGGTCCAACCCCCCACCCAACCAGGAGACCCTACACCATTTCAGACAAATGGCAGTCCATCCCTTCTTGAAAGCTTCCAGGGATGAACCTCCCACAACTTCTGAAGGCAACTTCTGTTCCATGGGTTGATGGTTCTCACTGTCAGGAAATTTCTCCTTATTTCCAGGTTGAATCTCTCCTTCTTCAGTTTCCATCCATTGTTCCTTGTCTGGCTTTCAGGTGCCTTGGAAAATAGCTTCACCCCTTCCTCTCTGTGGCAGCCCCTCAAATATTGGAAGACTGCTATCATGTCTCCCCTGGTCCTTCTCTTCACTAGACTAGCCATACCCAGTTCCTGCAACCGTTCATCGTATGTTTTAGCCTCCAGTCCCCTCATCATCCTGGTTGCTCTTCTCTGCACTCTTTCTAGAGTCTCAACATCTTTTGTATAGTGTGGTGACCAAAACTGGATGCAGGATTCTAGGTGTGGTCTTACTAGGGCTTTATAGAGCAGTATTAGTACCTCCCTTGATCTAGATTGTATCTCTCTGTTAATGCAATTTAGGATTGTGTTGGCTTTTTTGGCTGCTGCCACACACTGTTGTGCGGATATCCTCACAACAAAACGCACTTAACAACTGTCTCGCTTAGCAACAGAAATTTTGGGCTCAGATGCGGTCATAACTCAACGGCTCCTTGTACCCATGATGGAATGAAAGAAGAATCTGAGAACTGATTAGCAAGTTGTTACGGAGACGAGTATGCTCTGTCAACATGGGTTTGATGTTTGGCATGCTGTTTCCCGGTAGATACTCGCCTGCTCAACTTGGAACAGTGGTGAAATCCAATTTTTTTTTACTACCGGTTCTGTGGGCGTGGCTTAGTGGGTGTGGCAGGGGAAGGATACTGCAAAATCTCCATTCCCATCCCCACTTTGGGGCCAGCCAGAGGTGGTATTTGTGAGTTCTCCGAACTGCTCAAAATTTCCACTACCAGTTCTCCAGAACCTATCAGAACCTGCTGAATTTCACCCCTGACTTGGAAGCTCTTGAAAATAACCAAATAATTGCAAGTACCCACTGCTCCCCAGAAGAGGATGGACCCAGCACGCTACCACTGGTGTACTGGTGACCCCAACTGTTTTGGAGGGAAATTTAGATCATTTATATTTGGGCGGGCTTTTTCTAGTTCTATGATTGGTTAAGGCCCTGTGGGCCTACAGTATAAATAACAGGCATTTGTCTGCAGTTCCTCAGTTCCATTTTTGAGTCAATAAATGCTGTTGCAGCTATGCTGGTATGGTTCTTGCCTACTGAAGCCCGCTACACAATACTCCCAAACAGCACTTTAATGCTTCTTCAGTTCCAACCTCTGTTTTCTCCAAAGAGATCCTTCTACGGCCTCAGAGACATGGCAGGGATGGAGCCTCTGAATGTCGGTGCTGTTATCAAGAGTCAAATTAGTGCGCCCTCACCCTCCTTACTGACAGCCTCCCATCACTCATTCCTTCTCTAATCTCTATCACCGGGAGGATTTACAAGCGATTGATGGAAAGAGAGGCCGGATCGAAAAGCATTCACCAGTGGAATCAAAACTTAGATAACTGAAGTATTTGAAGAATGCAGGGGAACGAGGAGAGAGCGAAGTTGATGAAACAACAAGGAAAGGATCACTATCATGTCCTCAGCAAGAGGCAATCCGAAAGAATACAGAGTAATCGAAGGGGCCTTGGAGATCTTCTAGTCCAACCCCCTGCTCAAGAAGGAGACCTTATACAAATGGCTGTGCAATCACTTCTTGAAATCCTCCAGTGATGGAGGAAAGTCGTTCCACTGATCAATTGTTCTCATTGTCAGGAAGTTTCTCCTTAGTTCTAGGTTGCTTCTCTCCTTGATGAGTTTCTATCCGTTGTTTCTTGTTCTACCCTCAGGTGCCTTGGAGAATAGCTTGACTCCCTCTTCTTTGGGGCAGCCCCTGAGATATTGGAAGACTGCTATCATGTCACCTTCTTTTCATTTAACTAGATTAACCCAGTTCCAGCAACCGTTCTTCATATGTTTTAGCCTTTAACACCCTAATCATCTTTGTAGTGGTAGATTCATGATCAAGACTGATATGAAAAGCTGAGAGTCCCTTTCTAATAGCCAAGTTAGACGGGATGGGAAGAGGTAACAATAACAAAGTTGGAAGGGACCTTGGAGGCCATCTAGTCCAACCCCCTGCTCACGCAGGAGACCTATAGTAGGGATTCGAACCGCCCACCTTTCTGATCGACAAGCTCAACATCTTAGCCAATTGAAAAGGACTTTGGAGGTCCTCTAGTCCAACCCCGTGCTCAAGCAGGAGACCATACACCATTACAGACAAATAGCTGTCCAGTCTCTTCTTAAAAAAGAAGCCTCGCTAAAAAGAGCCTTGGTGGCGCAGCAGACTAAAGTGCTGTTAAGTAGCACCAGCTGCCTGCAATTACTGCAAGTTCCAATCTCACCAGGCTCAAAGTTGACTCAGCCTTCCATCCTTCCGAGGTAGGTAAAATGAGGACCCGGATCGTGGGGGCAATAAGCTGACTTTGTATAAAATAGAACACCGCTCGGGGGGGGGCAAAAAGCCCCACTAAGCAGGTATATACAAAAGTATGAAGGCTATTGCTTAACGCATTGTAAGCCGCCCTGAATCTCCAGAGAAGGGCGGCATATAAATTGAACCAATAAATAAATAAATAAAAGCCTCCGGTGCTGGAGCACCCACAACTTCCGGAGGCAAGCCGTTCTGTGGATTAATTGTTCTCACTGTCAGGAAATCTCTCCTTAATTCTAGGTTTAAACAGATAAGTTAGTAATTACAACTTCTAAGGATAACCATTCATGGTCGTTTGGAGATTTGGTTCACTTCCCACCCGCTGATTTTTTTGCAAACATTTGCAATTATTGACCGAAGGAGAAACCCAGGGAGAAAGTACAGAGTTTTCAGCTTTGAGATTCCAGCAGTTGCTGCCAAGGTGATGGTTCCCCACTCCTACCCCCCACATTTGCTCCTACCTCCTCTGAGCGGACTTGACTTCCCAACCTTGAGATGCCACCTGCCTTTAAGAAGACGGCAGTTCCGGCTGATGTACGAAAACTCTGCCAAGCGTTTGTCATATGCAAACAAAAGGGCTAATTACACAGCCGGAGAATCCAAGGGGCCTCCTCATTTTTCTCACAGTTGCAAGTCTAACCTCTGCCAAAGAGGATGCGGAGGAACACAAAAAGGATGTAGGCATCTCCACCGACTCTGTTTCTCCCCCCCTCCTGCTTACGGGGGTGATGAATGGAGATGCTTCCAACAAGCAACATCTTCCCAAAGCCGTTGAAAAATTAGACAGGGAAGCTGCAAGAGGTGGCACTGGGCCATCCATCATTCTCCTTTTCTCTCCCAACCATCTCCAGAGGGTTCGCTTAATAGTCACATCTTTTACCAAGATTTAAACAAAAGTCATTTCTGCCAGAGATGGGGAGAGCTGACAAGCTGCCATAAAAAGTACTTTAAAAAAAAGGGGGGGGGAATAACGGCGGTTCGCTCCAGAAGAATCTGGATGGGGTGTCACCACAGCAGAGTGAACATTATAATTCAAGACTAACCATTTTGACTGTTTCGGGGACCTGTTGGGAGAATAAAAACTCATTTTTTTTAATTTTATTTTTTTGTGAAGGTGGTGGTGACGCGGTTGTGATTTTTGAAGCATTAGCGAAAGGGAAGGTCTTATTTATTTATTTTATTTATTTTATTAAATTTCTATACCGCCCTTCTCCCGAAGGACTCGGGGCGGTGAACAGCCAGAAGATAAAACACAGAAATACAAAATTTAAAATAAATTAAAACGAATTAAATAATTTAGGCTGAATTTTAAAATACCCCATAATTAAACAGATTAAAATTTATGTTTAAAATTTAAATTTAAAAAGGAGAAGATTTAGGCCAGGCCAGCTTGATGAAATAAAAACGTCTTCTCGGAAAAAGTGGAATGCGCTCATCAAAAAAGAGAGGAGAGGAAGTGATGGGCTAGGCCTGTGATGGCGAACCTATGGCACGCATGCCACAAGTGGCACATGTAGCCATATCAGTGGGCATGCCAACTCAGCTCTGGCACGCATGTGCGCGCCGGCCAGCTGATTTTCGAGCCTTCTGGGCCCACCAGAAGTAGGGAAACAGGCTGTTTCCTGCCTCCGGAGGGCCTGAGGGGGTGGGGAAGGCCCGTTTTTCTTTCTCATCTGGCTCCAGATCCTCTCTATGCATCTGGGGAGGTCGAAAACAGCCTTCCCCGACAAGGAGAGTGATACATGAGGAGAGATAATACATGGAGGAGAGAACACACAGCACAGAAAAGAGTCTGCAACAGTCCAGCTCTCCAGACGATGTAACGCTGTAAACCGAGATGATGAAATGAGAATGAGTCAGCAGAGTTATTGTCCCTTTATGATTGAGGATGAGTCAGCAGGGTTATTGCCACTTTAAGAAGCTGTCTATATAAGACTTTAAGAAGCTGTCTATATAAGGGAGGCCATTAGAGGGTGTCTCTCTCTCTCTCTCCTTGTGGATCTCTCTCCTCGTGTTCTATCTGCACTGTAGCTCTCCGTGTAGAGTTGAAGACTGATTGCTTGCCTGGTATGTGCCTCCCACGTGTATGTCTGTATATAGAAGTCTTGTATATAAACCACTGTTTGTAATGACAAAACCTCTGTGTCCTGTATTTTGCTCCTCCTGGGTTGTCTCAAAATAGTAGTCACGCTTTAAACACTCTGACAAACTCCTCTTGAATTCCTCTGACCCTTAATTGGCACCACTTTCACACTGAACTTTAGTTGACTGGATTCCTCTCTATCTTCTTCTTCTTGTGCCATATCCATCATCAGACGTTAGCAATCATGTTGGCGATCCTATTTTTATCAACAGCCGCACGAAAAAGTTTTATCCAAACCAGTCCCTTAGATTTTGAAGCCATGATGTTCTTTTTCTGCCTGGACCTCATTTGCCTTCAATCTTTCCTTAGAGGATTAAGTGAAGTATGGCCTATTTTTCCAGGTGTCGCATCACATGTCCAAAATATTCTAACTTTTCACTTTTTTATGGTTTTGATGATTTCCCTTGGCTTTTCCCAGGCGGCTTTCCCAATTCTTGTCCATATGCTTGAGCAATCAATCTTAAACAGCAACTTAATGTATGGTCCTGATCCCTTTGTGACTGACAGTTGGAAAATGTAAATCTGCAGAAAATTCCTGGACCTGATCCTCTATTTCATCTTCCCTTTTGAAGAGACTTGAACATTGGGCGCTATCTAACAAAATGAAATTCAATGGTGAAAAAAGTAAGGTTCTACATTTAGGCAAGAAAAAACAAATGCACAAGTACAGTATATCTGGTACCTTGCTCAATAGTAGTAACTCTGAGTGGGATCTAGGAGTTCTAGAGGATAATCACTTAAATATGAGCCAGTCGTGTGCAGCAGCTGCCAAAAAAAGCCAACACAGTCCTAGGCTGCATCAACAGAGGGGTAGAATCAAGATCACGGGAAGTGTTAATACCACTTTATAATGCCTTGGTAAGACCTCATTTGGAATCCTGCATCCAGTTTTGGTCGCCGCCATGTAAAAAAGATGTGGAGTCTCTAGAAAGAGTGCAGAGAAGAGCAAGAAAGATGATTAGGGGACTGGAGGCTAAAACATATGAAGAACGGTTGCTGGAATTGGGTATGTCTAGTTTGATGAAAAGAAGGACCAGGGGAGACATGATAGCAGTCTTCCAATATCTCAGGGGCTGTCACAAAGAAGAGGGAGTCAAGCTATTCTCCAAAGTACCTGAGGGTAGAACAAGAAGCAATGGGTGGAAACTAATCAAGGAGAGAAGCAACCTAGAACTAAGGAGAAATTTCCTGGCAGTTAGAACCATTAATCAGTGGAACAGATTGCCTCCAGAAGTTGTGAATGCTCCAACACTGGAAGTTTTGAAGAAGATGTTGGATAACCATTTGTCTGAAGTGGTGTAGGGTTTCCTGCCTAAGCAGGGGGTTGGACTAGAAGACCTCCAAGGTCCCTTCCAACTCTGTTATTCTATTCTAAGAATTCGGGGACTTGAAATCCACACATCTTTATTATTATTTATTAAATTTATACGCTGCCCACCTCGTCGTTGAAGTGACTCTTAATGTCGCCAAGGCTGAGAAAAACCCTGGTCTAAAACATCTAAAAGCGTTTCGGGGGCCAAGATGGGAACGCAAATTTCCAGCCGGAAACTGTGATCAACTCTTAATATAATTAACAAACCCTAACCAACTAAGCCAATGACAGCTCTTTGTCAGCCTATAATAACCTGCAGGGTGGAAGAGGAGCTGCTTTTAATTGTCCTTAATGTTTCATTAGGCACAATTAGATGTAAAAATGTCAACTGCACCATTTGTTGTGGTTTTAATTACACAACGGGCATGATAAAAGAAAATTTGATTAACCTGCTTCTTTGTTTAACATGGGGCGGGGGGAGAAGCTGGGGAGATGCCCCTGTTAAGCAATGGGGCGATTTTTCAGGCTGGCCAATCCAGGAAAAATGGCTCGGCTATAACATTCGTCATTTCATTGACAATTAAAGGAGCAGCTTTGTGGCCCCTTAATGTTTTTAGCAAGACCATTGAGGCAGGGCTCTATTTTACTCAAGTTATAGTAAAAGAAAGGAGGAGGAGGAGGAGGAGGAGGAGGAGGAGGAGGAGGAGGAGGAGGAGGAGGAGGAGGAGGAGGAGGAGGAGGAGAACAAGGAGGATCCTTGGTGCTCTCTGAGCATGGTTGCTTTCTTGCAGACATTTCATTACCCAACTAGGTAACATCATCGGGGTTAGAAGTAAATGGGGTTGCTGGAGGAGGAGGAGGAGGAGGAAGAAGAAGGGGAAGGGGAAGAGGAAGAGGAAGGGGAAGGGGGGAAGACTGTGGGGTCCTTGATGCTCTCTCTTGCAGACATTTTGTTACCCACCTAGGTAACATCATCAGTGCTAGAAGTAAGTGAGGTGGGGAGGAGAAGGGGGAGGAGAATGAGAACTGTGGGGTCCTTGATGCTCTTTCTTGCAGACATTTTATTACCCAACTAGGTAACATCATCAGGACTAGAAGGGAATGAAGTTTGCCGTTTTTAAATATCCTAGTGACTTGTCCTGTCAGTGTTGGTGGAAATGTTCTTGGTGGCTCCTTAATTAGACTATTGTTTACTGTTTGATTGCTACTCAGAGCTGGAAATCCCACCAGTACTGACAGACAGGGCAAACCACCTGATCAATAGTAACATGACACTGAAATCCACCTTTACAATTTCTCATGAGTTTTCCTTTCCTGCCAAGGAGCTCCTGGGTTTCGACCTTATTCTCTAATGCTGGAGAATTCTTTGCGATGTCTCTTGGTGGTGGTGTTGAGCTTCCTTGAATGTAGCATGTGGTAGAAAGGTTATATTCTTTAACCACTCTGAAGTTTCCCTGGTTGCTTCCATTTCTTTTTTTTATTATTATTATTATGCAAGGATCCCATGGGATCTTCTCTTCAGATGTCACAGAGCAGGGGGAGGTGGAATCCTGAAAGATTCTAGAGAGGCGATTGCACTGGTTATTTTTGGTCAGTCTTGAGCTAAACAAATATAAGTCCCATCACACTTCATTTTGGAGAAGTGGGTATTTGCGTCCAGCATCTAAATTTCTTGTTGTTAGTCGCAAAGTAGTGTCCGACCCATCGTGACCCCATGGACCACGTTCCTCCAGGCCTTCCTGTCCTCTACCATTCTCTGGAGTCCATTTAAGCTCACGCCGACTGCTTCAGTGACTCCATCCAGCCACCTCCTTCTCTGCCGTCCCCTTCTTCTTTTGCCCTCCATCGTTCCCAGCATTAGGCTCTTCTCCAGGGAGTCCTTCCTTCTCATTAGGTGGCCAAAGTATTTGAGTTTCCTCTTCAGGATCTGGCCTTCTAAAGAGCAGTCATGGTTGATCTCCTCTAGGACTGACTGGTTGGATCACCTTGCAGTCCAAGGGACTCGCAGGAGTCTTCTCCAGCACCACAGTTCAAAGGCCTCCATTCTTTGGCGCTCAGCCTTCCTTGTGGTCCAACTTTCACAGCCATCCATTGCAACTGGGAAAACCATCGCCTTGACTATAGGCACTTTTGTTGGCAGGGTGATGTCTCTGCTTTGTAGTAGGCTGTCTAGATTTGCCATAGCTTTCCTCCCCAGGAACAAGCATCTTAATTTCTTGGCTGCAGTCCCCATCTGCTGTGATCTTGGAGCCCAGGAAAATAAAATCTGTCACTACCTCCATTTCTTCCCCATATATTTGCCATTTGGAATTGAGAAGGCCGGATGCCATGATCTTAGTTTTCTTAATGTTGAGTTTCAAGCCAACTTTTGCACTCTCCTTCTTCACCCGCATCAAGAGGCATCTAGATTACGGACAGGCAAGCTGGTGGCATCAGGGCTCTTATATCAATCGTACCAAGCTTTGTTAACTGCAGATCTATTATAGACCTTGAGAAGATTGTGAAACAAGTGACAATCCAAGAGGAAGTCATGAGATAAATCTTTGTCTAGACTGTTGCTTGCTCAACCATAAGAGAGCAGAATTACCTTAAGTTGTCTACTCTCCATCACAGTCCTTTAAGTTGTCTGGAATTAACTAATTAACAACTAGTTCAGCAGGTAGTAGCATCTAGTATATCTTGTTGGAACCTGGATGCTAAGCACATGTGAGCTACCCTGTTTCTCCCAAAATAAGGCATCCCCTGATAATAAGCCCAATCGGGCTTTTGAGTGCATGGCAATAAGACCAAGCGCTTATTTCGGGGTTCAAAAAAAAATATAAGACAGGGTCTTATTTTCAGGGAAACACAGTAGATAGAAGTTGGAAAGGAGGATTTGTTCTCTTTCCCAACAATCCAAACTTGTGGATGCCACCAATCTATGGCCAGGCCAGCTTGTCTTTTAACAATCAACAACCCAAGAGGGCCCAGGAAAGTTCCACAACCAATTGCACCCTGATTCAGGTGACCCTGAGGGCACAGATAAACCTCCAAGTGGCCTCAACGACTCTCAGAAAGAATACTAATGACCAGATGATTGCAAGGAGTATAAATCCTTCCATCCTCCACCATTCAGTCAGAACTGAAGAAGCTTCTTGAATAAGAAGTGAAATGTTTTCAAGGGGAAAAAAAAACCAAGGAAGTCCAGTTGGCTTTGGAAAAAGCACCTTTGGGACAACCGTGACCTGGATGACTGAGAATCTCCCTAGACAATCCATCATTCAATTCTTTATTATGCTCATAAGGTAAAGGTTCCCCTTGCACATATGTGCTAGTCGTTCCTGACTCTAGGGGGCGGTGCTCATCTCCGTTTCAAAGCCGAAGAGCCAGCGCTGTCCGAAGACGTCTCCGTGGTCATGTGGCCGGCATGACTCAATGTCAAAGGCGCATGGAACGCTGTTGCCTTCCCACCAAAGGTGGTCCCTATTTTTTCTACTTGCATTTTTTTACGTGGTTTCGAACTGCTAGGTTGTCAGAAGCTGGGACAAGTAACGGGAGCTCACCCCATTACACGGCACTAGGGATTCGAACCGCTGAACTGCTTATCTTCATAGGCCAGCCTAAAACCAGGGGATGATATTCCTTCAGTATTCATCTCTGGGTTTTGGCATCCGTCCACCAAGAAGAAACATCTCCAAGCACCACTGGTGGCCCCAAGGGATTTTTCTTCTTTCAAAACACAAACCAGGCGCGCAACTGTTAGTTTCATCTTTTGGCTTGAATCAAAGAGGCAACTGACAACGAACAAATCGTCGGTGATCGTCGGAGCTTGTTCCCTTGACAAAGGGATAATGGGAGGAGGGGAGAACCAGGAGGCATCTGATTTCTGCCATAAAACACCGCGTTTGTGTCATGTCCATTGTTAATCACAATTTCCCATTCCCCAGAGAAGGTACTTTCTGTTTTGAAGTGGAGGCATCAAAATGAGAACAGTCTCCCGGCTTGATAGATTTAAACGTGGCCGAGGACTAAAGAGGCCCACTGTGGTACAGATTACTAATGTTTATACAGCTTTATAGAGGAAACCGTAAAGTGCTCTTTAGATGAAATCGGTACATATTTGCACATTAACGTAATTTAATCATAACACTCGTATTATCACTTCGTTCTGAGTGGGAGGTTGGGAGAGGGTAAGGGTTCGACAAACGCTTGTTCCCATTTCGAGGGGATCAAGAGTGTGTTCCCCAACGCCATGGTGTTGTGACTTAAGCCTAAGTAGTTATTCCCAGACACAATCAGTCCTAAACAAACATATTTTATTAGAACAGCTGAGAATTACTTCATTCTCATCTTAGTCCAAAGTAATTCCAAACAGTCCTTCTGCCTTATCACCAACCTTTGTCTTCTTTGGCACCCTGCCAAAGGCTTTTCTTGGCAAAACCCATTGAAGTTCAGAAGCAAGAGATGCCGACAAGAAACAAATGTAGCAACGTTGCTTTCCTACAAAGATCCCAAGAGCGGTTGCTGCTCTTTTAAGCCTTCTGGGAGGGGCCAATCATCTCCTGGCCTTACTCCCGAGTCGTCCTTTTTGCTTTAGCTGCTCTTGCCTTCTGGCAGCTCTGCGCATGCACGCACTAGGAATGGGCTCCTTCTGTTCTTCTGCCTTTCTGCTATCTGCCTCTGGAGCAGTGGTGGGTTCTAATCAGTTTTACCACCGGTTTGCACCGCGCACACGCTTTGCACACGATCATTTATACTTCTATGCTTTACATGTTTAAAAATATCCTCAACGTGATTTACCAAATTATGGTTAGAGGCAGGGGTGAAATCCAGCAGGTTCTGACAGGTTCTGGAGAACCAGTAGCGGAAATTTTGAGTAGTTCAGAAAACCGGCAAATACCACCTCTGGCTGGCACCAGAGTGGGGTGGGAATGGGTATTTTGCAATATCCTTCCCCCAGGAGTGGGGAGGGAATGGGTATTTTGCAATATCCTTCTCCCAGGAGTGGGGTGGGAATGGAGATTTTGCAATATCCTTCCCCCAGGAGTGGGGAGGGAATGGGGATTTTGCAGTATCCTTCTCCTGTCACGCCCACCAAGCCACACCATGCCCACCAAGCCACGCCCACAGAACCGGTAGTAAAAAAAATTGGATTCCACCACTGGGTAGATGTGAGAAATATAAAGGAATGAGAGATCTTAACAATCTTTCCTCTACCTGCGTTGCAAGTCCTGGTTTGGTTCTCAGATATCAGAGGGTTTTCCGAAAAAGTTCTTCCACATGTTTGCAATTTGTAAAGAGAGAGGAAAAATCAGATCTGCTTACTGTCATAAATCCTTGGGAGGAAAAATACTCTGGCTGTTCGTTTTCTATTTTTGCCACCGCCTTCTGTAGCCCGGTGTCTTTCTTGCTTTTTTTTTTAATGGTGAAAGGCAGGGGGACAGAGGTAAAATACTAACCACTTTAGTCTTTCAAGGGCCTGGAAATCGAATTTGTCCTTTCATTCATTGGGTTCCATAAATTCCCCAAATACAAGGACAGGAAAATCAATGCTCAAGAGAGATAAACCAGTCCCCTCCCTACTCACTGGAAGGAAAAGCTTGAGTTGTATCAGATCTATCAATAAGATCTGGCGTAGCATGTCAAATTGTGTTTTTCAAGAAGACTTATGTCTGTTGGGGGAAGGGCTGGGCAATGAGAAGGTCTTGAAATAGCTGACATAGGGGAGGGGAGGGCAGGGGAGGAGGGGAGGGGCGGGGAGGAAGAGAGAAGAGGAGAGAGGAGGGGAGAGGAGAGGAGAGGAGGAAGAGAGGAGGGGAGGGGAGGAGGGGAGAGGAGAGGAGAGGAAGAAGAGAGAAGAGAAGAGGAGTAGAGGAGTGGAGAGGGGAGGGGAGAGGAGAGAAGAGGAAGAAGAGAGAAGACGAGGGGAGGAGAGAGGAGGGGAGAGAAGAGAAGAGAAGAGAAGAGAAGAGAAGAGAAGAGAAGAGAAGAGAAGAGAAGAGAAGAGAAGAGAAGAGAAGAGAAGAGAAGCTCACAGTTTCTGATTAAGGATGGATAAGTCTATTTCAGATTCTTTTTTCAGCTCCATCACAATTGGCAAAAATTATCTTTAACCATCTGTAATATATTTGGGGCCTTTTAGTATTCATTTATCCCAGCTGCAATTCCATTTGCAATGTTCTTCCTAATGCATAGATTTATCCATTTCCCCAAATTCTTTTCATGAATATAAGAACTGTTGTTCTATAATCTCTCTCTGTCTCTTTCTTTCTCTCTTTCTCCTTCTCTCTCTGTCTTTCTTTCTCTTTCTTTCTCTCCCCCCTCTTTTTCTCTCTCTGTGTCTCTGTGTCTGTCTCTCTGTGCCTCTGTCTGTCTCTGTCTCTCTCTCTCATCTCTCATCTCTCTCTTTGTCTCATCTCTCCCTCCCTCCCTCTCCCTCTCCCCCCCTCTCTCTCTCATAACCAGCATTGCAAAATTTAGAGGACAGTCTGTTTCAGATGATAAATATTGTATACTGCCCAGAGTCACTTGATGGTGAGATGGGTGGCTCTCTAAATACGATTTGCAAATATAAAAAAGAAATAAATAAATACATTTCTGAATTTGTCCTCCATCCTCCATCTTCACGCCTATCCTTTGGAGAAGAATCTGCCCAAATGAAGGAACAGTCTTGCCTTTGTTTCTGGAATGCCAGAAGTTGGCAATCAGAGTTAACAACCACCGAGGGATCTCACAACCAGAGAAAGACTGTAGTTGAGAGAGGGGCGGGGGTGGGGGAGGTGGGGTGGAGAAAAAGAGTAGATACATATGTATGGAGCAAGACACATTGGGTTGCTCATGCTTGAAGGAAGGAATGAAGGAAATAAGTCACCCCTTCTATACAACACGCGCTCGTCTCTTTGCGGCGACATGAAATTCAGATGAAAACACTGCTAGTCTTTTCCACAAGTTGCTTCTGATCTCATCCAGGGCTGTGCTCACCTTTGATATGCAATTTTTTTTTTATTCTTCTCTTCCCAACTAGA
The DNA here is from genome assembly GCF_059756535.1 of Pantherophis guttatus. Taxonomy (NCBI): domain Eukaryota; kingdom Metazoa; phylum Chordata; class Lepidosauria; order Squamata; family Colubridae; genus Pantherophis; species Pantherophis guttatus. Next base: position 10,664,038 of record NC_142079.1, on the reverse strand, counting down.
GTAAGGGGGATGTAACTCACAATATGATAAACCAGGGAATTCGCCTAGGAGGCGCAAGGAGTGCGAAAAATGCAAATCGACCGCTCTGAAATGGATAGGCACGGACAGCGGCCACTTATGAAAAATCTACGTTTTTGTCCTTTAAGGGTTGCCCTCAACTTACAACCGTCATTGGGGCCAGAATTTTCATGGCTAAACAAGGTGGTTACTATGTCAATTTGCAAAGCTTTCAAGTTGCCATGAGCAGGAGGGAGGGAGGGAGAACCGAAGTGAATTCCATACATTCTTCCTGACCGCAGTCAGAAGGAGGGTGTTAGGTTTCACAGCCAGCCAAAGTGGTTAATTGGAGAATGTGATTTATGACATGGCCAGAGAGGCGGGGAGAGACAGGGTCATAGGGGAACGTAAATCTACGTAGGATCAGTCCTAACTGCATCTGAGTATTGCTGGAATGGTGCTCCTAATAAATGAATATATTTCCTTTGAAGTTTGGATCATGGCTCATGAATTAATTAGGGCATCTTTTGGAAACTTGACATACTAAAGGGGTGGGGGGCGCTCAGGCCTGATTTTACAACCTTTCATGCATTAGTTAAGAGATTCACTGAGGTTGTTCAGTGAATCATGTGGTTCCAGGGGTGGGCTCCTGGGGGGTTCACAGGGGTTCGGGAGAACCTCTAGCTAAGATTCTGTGCAGTTCAGAGAACCCCCAAATCCCACTCCTGGCTGGCCCCGCCCACCCTGCCCCTCCCCTCCCAGGAGTCCTGATGCAACCCGTTTTGGATGCAGGTAAGTGCAGGGTGCACACGGAGGCTCAGGGAAGAAGAAAAACAAGCCTACCAGATGTTCGGGAAGGCTGGAAACAGGCCTCCAGAGGGCCTCCGGAACCTGGGGAGGCCATTTTTGCCCACCCAGAGGCTCAAGGAAAGCCTTCGGAGCCTGGGGAGGGCAAAAATGCCCCCCCTGCCATGGTGCAGGAGGCCATCTAGACCACACCCACCATGGCTACACCCACCCAGCAACCGGGCAGAGAACCCCTTGCTAAAATTTTTGAAGCCCACTCCTGGGTGGTTCTTAAGCAAATCTGCCTTCCACCCTTTCACTTTGCTTGTTGGAAGCTGGCTGGGCCTCAACCCTGAAGCTGACCTGACAGGCGCCATCTTGTAGCTTCAGTTTTTGGGGTTTTTTTGCTTTAATTTATATGCCGCCCTCTCCAGAGACTCAGGGCAGCTTACAATGTGTTAAGCAATAGCCTTCCTACTTTTGTATATTTATACAAAGTCAGTTTATTGCCCCCACAATCTGGATCCTCATTTCACCTACCTTTGAAAGGATGGAAGGTTGAGTCAACCTTGAGCCTGGTGAGATTTGAACTTGCAGTAATTGCAAGCAGCAGATGTTAATCTGTTAATAACAGTGCTTTAGTCCACTGTACTACAGGCTCTTCTAGTTGCCACACTGGAGCTGGGGGATAGGGAGGGAGGGGGATTAGAGATAGCTGGGATGGTGTAGTCATAATAAAATACTTTCTCTTGGGAACCAAGGATATTCTCACACCTGGCTTGAGGAAGGAGGAGTGATGTCACCAGGCAACCAGTCTGTGCCTTGATTGGACCATGTGACTGATTGCTTGGGGTGGGGGGGAAACTCTTACTTTTAATTAGGTGAAAACCACAGGAACCTTCAGAGTCGGTTTTCACCAGATCTGTGCCAATATCATAAATCCAATAAAGCTGTTCTTTGAGGAATCTACCTGCCTCAGAGTTTTGCTTGCTATGGGTGTATTTCTTGGAACCCTGACACTAGGAAGGTCTCAAATGACCATCACAGGACCCTGGGATGCTGCAACTGTTGAAAATACAAGCCCGGTTGCCAAGCAACCGAATCTTGACCATGTGACTGTGGGGAATGCTGCGATGGTTGTAAATGTGAGGACCGGTGGTAAGTCAGGTTTTTTCAGTGCCATTGTAACCTTGAATGGTGGCTAAATGAATGGTTGTGAGTTGAGGATGATCTGAATTGTTCTTGATGGCCAAGTGATCAAAGAGAGGGCTAAGAATGGGCACCCTTAAAAAAACCCTCCCATTTCATCCTTTGGGATGTTCTTCCAGTTTGAACAGACATGTTTCCTGGGCAACACTTGTGTTACATTAAAACCCTCTGGACATCTCCCAGCTCAAGAGTGTCTGATGGAGAAGAATCTTTGCTGCGAAAAACCCAGCTGAGATATTAGGCATTTAGATTCTGGTTGTAGGCTGCCTGTCAAGCTACCAATTGGAAAGCTTGAAAAGCTGAAGTGATTTTCCAATAGATCGCCAAAGTGTTGGAGATGCAATCACAAACAAGGGACATTCTACCACATGTGGTGGACTTGCCCGAAAGCCCAGAAATATCGGAAGAAAATTAAAAAATGGTTAGAAGAAATTACAGAACAAAAAACTGAAATGAAACCAGAGTTGTTCTTATTGGGTATTATAAAAGGAAATATAAGTAAAAAGTCTCAATATACTATACTTCATATTATAACAGCAGCAAGAAGTACATTTGCCCAGAATTGGAAACAGGAAAACATGCCATCAAATGCAATGATAATTTTAAAAAAGGTGCTCGATTGTGCAGAAATGGATAAATTAACCATGGAATTAAAAGATAGAGAGGAAACAGAGTATTACAAAAGTTGGAATATGTGGTATCACTAGCTAGAAACTAGATGTAAAATTAATGCATAAAGATGATATAGAAAGTATGTTAATTTGAAAATTGTATATACTTATGAAAAAACAGGTTAAAGGGTAAAAGGAATAGATAGATAGATAGATAGATAGATAGATAGATAGATAGATAGATAGATAGATAGATAGATAGATAACTAGATAGATAGATAGATAATATATATGAAGACTATACTATATTGATGTTTAAAGAAGAACAAATGTAGAGGATAGGAAAAGATATCATGTATTTAAGTGTGCACATAATGTATAAAATGAAAGGCCACAAATTGGAATTATGAAATTTGAATTGTTACCGATTATTGAAAGCTGTAAAAGTGGAAATGTGTTTTTTAAAACTAAAAAAGGTTGAATAAAGATTATTTTAAAAAAGAAAGAAAGAAAGAAAGAAAGAAAGAAAGAAAGAAAGAAAGAAAGAAAGAAAGAAAGAAAAGCTGAAGTGATTCCAAGTGGACAGTCACTGAAATATGAGCCAGCCATGTGTTGCAGCTGCCATAAAAGGCCAACGCAATCCTAGGCTGCATCAACAGAGGGACAGAATCAAGATCATGTGAAGTGTTAATGCCGCTTTATAAGGCCTTGGTAAGACCTCATTTGGAATCCTGCATCCAGTTTTGGTCGCCACGATGTAAAAAAGATGTTGAGATTCTAGAAAGAGTGCAGAGAAGAGCAACAAAGAGAATTAGGGGACTGGAAGATAAAACATATGAAGAACGGTTGCAGGAACTGGGTATGTCTAGTTTGATGAAAAGAAGGACTAGGGGAGACATGATAGCAGTCTTCCAATATCTCAGGGGCTGCCACAAAGAAGAGGGAGTCAAGCTATTCTCCAAAGCACCTGAAGGCAGGACAAGAAGCAATGAATGGAAACTAATCAAGAAGAGAAGCAACCTGGAACTAAGGAATAATGTCCTGACAGTGAGAACAAGTAAGCTTGCCTCCAGAAGTTATGAATGCTCCAACACTGGATGTTTTAAAGAAGAGATTGGACAACCATTTGTCTGAAATGTTATAGGATCTCCTGCCTGAGCAGCAGGTTGGAATTAGAAGACCTCCATGGTCCCTTCCAACTCTGTTATTCTGGAATGAAAAACGGATAAATTAAAAACATACTGCAATTTATTCAGGATGATTCCAACCTTCCAGATCTCCGTGTGCGTTGACTGTGATAGAGTTTGCTCATTTGAATTCCATTTGCCTACCTTCGCCCTTAATTGCAGTCTCTTATTCTCAGGGGTAGTTCCTTGTCACCAAATCTGATTAGAAATGCAGCCTACCTACATTATCCTTTTGCTACAAAGATTCCTTGATGAGGTGAAATGGGATAACCCACCTGAGTCATTCAGGAAGGTCAAAACAATGGTGAAGAAGGATAAGACAGAAAGCTTAGCAGCCAGAGGGAAAACAAAAACACATTTTGGCCCCAAATGAACCTGGTAAGCCAAAGAATCAGAAAACTGAGAATAATTAGTCTGGAAACCAAGTACTATTACAACAGGTTTGGGGGGCATACAACGTTACAACCTGCTAATCTGTTTCTAGAGCTTATTATTACATCCCCTTTCATTAATCAAGTTTTAGCCACAATTGCCAAGTTTCCACAATATGTTAAGCTATAGAGTTGTACAGGTAAGACCATACCTAGGATACTGCATCCAGTTTTGGTCCCCGCACTATAAAAAAGTTGTTGAGACTCTAGAAAGAGTTCAGAGAAGAGCAACCAGGATAATGAGGGGACTGGAGGCTGAAACATACATGAACCGTTGCAGGAACTGGGCATGGCTAGTCTAGTGAAGAGAAGGACCAGGGGAGACAGGATAGCATCTTCCAATTTTTGAGGGGCTGCCACAGAGAGGAGGGGGGGGGTCAAGCTTTTTTCCAAAGCACCCGAAGGCCAGACAAAGATGGAAACTGAACAAGGAGAGATTCAAGCTAGAAATCAGGAGATATTTTCTGACAGTGAGAACAATCAACCGATGGAACAGAAGTTGCCTTCAGAAGTTGTGGAAGCTTCATCACTGGAAGCTTTCAAGAAGAGACTGGGCTGCCATCTGTCAGAAATGGTGTAGGGCCCTTCATGGCATGGGCCCGGGGTACTTGCAAGACCACCTCCTGCCGGCCTCCCACCGCCCAGTGCGCTCACATAGGACTGCCCTCCTCCGGGTGCCGTTGGCCAGACAATGTCGGCTGGCGGCCCCCAGGATGAGGGCGTTCTCTGTGGTCGCACCGACCCTCTGGAATGGGTTACCCACCAGGCTCTGGATGGCCCCCGATCTCCGCACTTTCCGCGCAGACCTGAAGACATGGCTTTTTCAGCAAATTCCCTGATCTGCCACGAGGTTTTAATTGTCTGGGGGTTTTAAATTGGCTTGTTTTAGCACTATTTTATTGTTATGTTGTTTCTATTCTGTGAGCCGCCCCGAGTCCTACGGGAGAAGGGCAGCATATAAATTTGATAAAATAAATAAATAAATAAATGGTGGCGAACCTATGGAGCGTGTAGCACAGGTGGCACGCAGCGCCCTCTGTGGGCAAGCAAACCATCACCCCAATTCAGTTCCACTGCACATGTGCAGGCACCTCCCGCCGCCAGCTAGTCGTTGGGTTTTTGCTGTGCTTGTGTGGAGGGCATGGGCATGCAGGGGGGTTGCGCACACATGCGTGAGTGGATCAAGGCATGTGTGGAGGGTCGCACATCTGTTCGGGGGGTAAGAGTGCTTTGCATTTTGGGACTTTGGGCACGCACATGTGCATTCACGCGCATATACACATGCTCTGGAAAAGGTTAGCCATCACTGGTGTAGGGTCTCCTGCTTAGAGGGGGGGTTGGACTAGATGACCTACAAAGTCCCTTCCAGCTCTGTTAATCTGTAAGTTACAATGAATGGCTTCTCACAATTCACCGCATTTTATTAATTATTTATTTATTTATTTATTTATTTATTTATTTATTTATTTATTTATTTATTTATTTATTTATTTATTTATTTATTTATTTATGGAACTTATATGCCGCCCTATCTCCAATGGACTCAGGGCGGCTCACAACAATTAAAACAAAGCAAACAAACCATTAAAACAAAAATCCAAGTTAAAATTAACAAAAATTCAATAAAACCCAGTTAAAATTCTATTAAAACCCCCATCAGTCCAGGGCGACCAGGTGAAATAGCCACGTTTTCAGGCCACGGTGGGAAGAGCGAATGTCGGGGGCCACCCGGAGCTCCAGAGGGAGTTGATTCCAAAGGGTGGGTGCACCCACAGAGAAAGCTCTCTCCCTGGGGGTAGACAGCCGACACTGTCTGGCCGACGGCACTCTGAATAGGCCCTCCCTGTGGGTACGCACAGGGTGATGGGAAGCTGTTGCTGGCTGCAGATGGTCCGCCAAATATCCCGGGCCTAAGCCATGTAGGGCTTTATAGGTGATCACCAGCACCTTGAATCTCACCCGGAGGGCAACCGGCAACCAATGCAAGTCACGCAGGAGAGGTGTAACGTGGGAGTGTCGGGATACTCCCATCACTACCCACGCGGCCGCATTCTGCACCAGCTGAAGCCTCCGATATTATGTCTTAATGGGCTGCGTGAATTCGTATTTAAAGCATGGGGATAACTGAAAACGGGAGAGTTCAGAGTGCAAACCACCACAATCACCCCCATCACAATCATCTTCCCCCCCCCTTAGGGCCTTTGTACTCACAGACTACCTCGTACGTTGAACAGATCACCCTTCATTGGTACATCTGTGCGTGCAAAGTTAATTATCTCCAAATAGCTTCCAGAAGCCTCAAATCAATTTATGAAAACAAAAATTAACTTTCCATATAAACATAATTACACGGAAACACCAGTATCCCAGGCTGGTACGAACATTGTTTTGTAAACTGGGAAAGGAGCCAACTGAGTTTATTAGACGATATAATTAATGACACTTCCCCCCCCTCCCCTCATTCCCTCCTTGTTTCAGAAAACTGTTTACAGCCCTCCAAGTAGGAGGCAGTTCAAAAGAGACACAGGTGCACCTGTACTCACAATAACACATGACAGTTTTGGAAGGCGTTTGGACGTGGAGAAACTAGGAGGACGCCAACCAGGTCTCAGAAGTTGAGCGAAAAAAGTAGAATGACATGCTTACAACTTACTGTACTGTAGAAGTTCTCTCAACGTCTTCTCCACCTTGCAGCGAACGAAGACTACGTAGCTCAGGGGTAGATCTGCTGAATTCCAGAAAGAGAGTCCCATATTCATCCCCCGACAGGAAATCCATCTGACGTTCTCACAGAAACTTTTCCCATCCGATCCACCAGCACGCTCAAGATGTAAGATGTAGCCCGACCATCGATGGGAGTTCTTGGCTTCCCAACACTTCCTGTAAACAACCCGACCAAAACAGGACATTCAGAATCTGCTTCTCTCTAGCTCCAAGCACAGCTGCACATCGAGGTTCCTTTATCAAACTCTTGATCACACGTCCCAGGAAAGCATTTGTTAATTACCACTTTCATTTTGTGGCCTGGCCTACCGCTCCTGTGGAATGCCCTCAATTAATTCCCTGCACCACCGGAATTGGATTTGCCAGTGACGGACACACTGAGCGAATATTTAAGCAGCCTGTGATGGAAAGCAGGCAATGCCACCACCGCCGTGGGGTGGGAGAGACTCCCTTCCTCCTCCTCCTCCTCCTCCTCCTCCTCCTCCTCCTCCTCCTCCTCCTCCTCCCTTTCTCCCCACACAAAGCAAGAGAGTGAATTAGTGTGTTCGTGAATGGACAGCGGAAGGCAGAGATCAAATATCAAGCTCCTAATTCAATCAGGAAGGATACGCTGTTCCTTTCCCGCAACACGCACACACGGTCCTGCCAAAGTGATAGGTAGGATGTTGCTCGGATTTAATGCCCCTTCCTGCTGTCCTTTTTTGTTAATTTGTGTGTTGTCTCCGTTTCTTGCTGACATTGGAGCTCTGAGCCTCAGACGTCCATCTGCAAATCAGGCGGGGGAACTATACTGTGGAACATTATTGATGATCCACATGGTGCTTGGGAAACAACCTGCATCTGAACATCAGCAAGACAAAGGAGATGGTGTTAGACTTCTGGAAGAAGAGAGAGGAACCTGTCCCACTCTGCATTGAGGGGGGGCTGTGTGGAGAGAGTTTCCTCCAGTGGTGAAATCCAATTTTTTTTACTGCCGGTTCTGTGGGCATGGCTTGGTGGGTGTGGTGTAGCTTGATGGGCATGGCTTGGTGGGTGTGGCAGGGAAAGGATACTGCAAAATCACCATTCCCACCCCACTCTGGGACCAGCCAGAGGTGGTATTTGCCGGTTCTCTGAACTACTCAAAATTTCCGCTTACAGTTCTCCGAACTGCTCAAAATTTCCGCTACTGGTTCTCCAGAACCTGCTGGATTTCACCCCCAATTTCCTCCTTTAAATTCCTGGGAGCCTACCTCAGCGAAGATCTCACCTGGAAAATCAACACGACCCAGAAAGGCCCAACAGACACTCCACTTCCTTAGAGTCTTGCGAAAAAACAAAGTGGAACAACACCTGATAACCACCTTTTACTGGTCCACAATAGAAAGCATCCTCACTCATTGCATTACGGCAGGGGTCTCCAAACTTGGCAATGTTAAGACTTGTGAACTTCAACTCCCAGAATTCCTCAGCCAGGTCTCCAAACTTGGCAACTTTTTTTTTTTATTGAGTTTTAAACAGAGATATAAAGACAATACAAAAAATACAAAGACATTACAAAGACAAACAAGTTCCCACCACCAACCTACCCACACCAAACTTTACATATATGTTTTGATCATCATCAGAATATATATTGCTTTATAAGTTAATATATAAGTAATACTTTGTCAATTTGGGTGTTTTAGATTGGAAATAATCTTGCATCTCCTCTTAATTTATTTATTTCCGGTTTTATTTTTTCTACCCTATTTTCTTTCATCTATATTTGTACTGATTTTCTTTTCTAGCCATTGATACCACTGGTGCCATACAAGATAGAATTCACTTTCTTCTTTATCTTGGAGTTCTAGTGTCAGTCTATCCATTTCGGCACATTCTGTTATCTTCGAGATTAGTTTGTCTTTGGTTGGGAGTTGATCTGATTTCCAATTTTGCGCAAACAGTAACCGTGCCGCTGTCAAGATGTGTATGATGAGGTATTTTGTCTCTTTGTTGTGTTGTGTTGTTATCATTCCAAATAAAAAAAATTCTGGAGTGTTTTCTACTTGTTGGTTTATTATTTCTTCAATAATTTCCTTTGTGTCCTTCCAGTATTGTTGGGCCTTTGTACATTTCCACCAGGCATGGTAGTATGTCCCCTTTTTTGTTTTGCACTTCCAACAGCGTGGGGAAGTGTTTGGATATATTTTGGCTAGTCTGGCTGGTGTTAGGTGCCATCTGTAAAACATTTTTATGAGGTTTTCTTTGTAGGGTATGGCTCTTGTCATTTTGATGTTCTGTTTCCACAGTTTCTCCCAGTTTGCCAGTTGAATGTTGTGCCCTATGTCCCTGGCCCATCTTATCATATTTTCTTTTACTGTTTCTTCCAGTAATTTATATCTAAGTAAGTAGTTATATAATTTGGTTATCATTTTTTGTTCTGGGCCTTGTAAAATCTTATCCAATTCATTCAAATTATTCGAGATTCCATATTGCTTTTTGTCTGCTATGTGTCTTGAGTGTATTTGAGTATAGGGCCACCAATCGATATTTATGCCGGAATTTTGGAGTTGCTGTCTTGAAATGAGTTCGCCTTCATGATTCAGTAAGTCTTGGTACCTCATCATTTTTCCTATTTCGAGAGTGTTCGGGTATATCAATGCTTCCATCGGGGACCACCATTTTGGTATTTTAGTATAGTGAGTTCTCTTAATATCCTGCCAGATCTTGAATAATGAAGCTCGAATTATATGACATTGGAAGTACATGTGTCTTTTATCCGATCCGTCCCATAAGAAAGCGTGCCATCCTCTTATTAAGTCAAAGCCTTCTAAATATAAAGTTCTTTTATAGCCACCGTGGCTGGCTGAGGAATTCTGGGAGTTGAAGTCCACAAGTCTTAAAGTTGCCAAGTTTGGAGACCCCTGCATTACGGTGTGGTATGCCGGCTTGACAGCTGCGGATAGAAAGACATTACAGAAGGTGGTGAGCACAGCACAAAACATCATGGGCTGTCCCCTGATATCACTGGGCGCAGGGGTGGGTTCTACTTATCTTTACTACCAGTTCGCAACGGGAGCACGCATGCTTCTGCGCATGCACAGAAGCTTCTGCACATGTGCAGATCACCCATGATGGCAAATGGTTTTACTACCAGTTCTATAGAACCAGACAAAAACGGGAGCAACCCAGCACCGACTGGATGACATCGCTAGGGCTCGCTGCCTTAGAAGACTGAGTAAAATCCTCAGGGATGACTCACACCCTAGTCAGCACTTCTTTATTCTCCTGCCATCAGGAAGGAGATATAGAAGCATAGGCAGCCGCACAAAAAGGCTGAAGAACGTTTATCTGTGAGCTGTCAGGCTTCTGAATGGAAAATAACTTTGCAACAACATAGTACGATGGACTTGCAGGGCCGGTGCGATGTGCAATAAGTTCGCAGTAGGATTGTGTGTTTGTTAGTCGGACTCACTGGGTCAGGGATTTTTCTTTTCTTTTACTGTCTTTCACTGTGAGTCTATTGGCTTGGGGGGGGGTATGCACGAAGGGAGGCTCAGCCAATCTCATTGTACACAAGTTGTACTCTGACAATACAGCAGGGGTGAAATGCTCCCGGTTCAGACTGGATCGCCCGATCTGGTAGCGATGGAGGCGGGTGATTCGGAGAACCGGTAGCAAAAATCCCTGCCTCCCCCCCATGCCCAGCTGTGCCGCGTGATCATCAGAGGCTTTTTTTCTTTTAAAAGCCTCTGCCGATCAGGCAACTCAGCTTGGATCGTCAGAGCCTTTTGAAAGCATTTTTTTTACAACCTCTTCACCGAAGAGGTTGTAGAAAAAATGGCTTTAAAAGTTAAAAAAAAAAATTGGCCACGCCTACCCAGTCACATTACCCCCCCACACCAAGCCATGCCCACAGAACCAGTAGTAACAAATTTTAGATTTCCCCACTGCAATACAGGTTTGAATTGGATTGAATTGAACAGAAGAAACCTACAAGGGAAGATCGGCTGATCACACATCTCTGGGACACTCTGGGTTACTACCGGTTCGCAATGGGGCTGCACAACCCTGTGCATCCTTTCTTTTTGGGGTTCCAGTTTTCACACGTGGAAACCCCACGATTAATATGGACCCGATCGGCTCCATTGGATTAGCCTCAGCTCCTGGGTGCTTTACCCTGTCAATATTCTAATACACTTCTCATTATTGCCTTGTTATTGGGGAAATTGAGTTTCTGCTGAAATCTGCAGGAGTGACTGATTGGCGTGAGTCACTGCGTGCTACAGAAACCCTGGTGGCTGGCCCAGTACCCCACGAATCAGGCAGCTCCAGATGGCACTTATCAGGATATTGACCATAAATCTTGTGGATGGAAAGCTGGAGAAGAAAAAGGAAGTTATAATGACCCATTAGGCTCCTACCAGGCCCTGCTTTGTGTTTAGAAATTAGGCCAGCTGCCCGCCAGCATTTATTTTCATTAATAGTCGATTCTCCAAAAAAGAAATAATAAAATAAAATAAAATAAAATAAAATAAAATAAAATAATAAAAATAGTAAAAATAGTAAAAATAGTAAAAATAGTAAAATAAAATAAAATAATAATAAATAATAATAAATAGTAAAATAAAATAAAATAATAAAAAAGTAAAAAAATAATAAAAACAGTAAAATAAAATAAAATAGTAAAAATAGTAAAATAAAATAAAATAAAATAATAATAAATAATAATAAATAGTAAAATAAAATAAAATAATAAAAAAGTAATAAAAATAATAAAAACAGTAAAATAAAATAAAATAAAATAGTAAAAATAGTAAAATAAAATAAAATAATAAAAAATAATAATAAATAGTAAAATAAAATAAAATAATAAAAAATAGTAAAAAATAATAAAAACAGTAAAATAAAATAAAATAATAAAAATAGTAAAATAAAATAAAATAAAATAATAAATTAAAATAAAATAAAATAAAATAAAATAATAAAATAAAGTAAAATAAAATAAAATAAAATAAAATAAAATAAAATAAAATAAAATAAAATAAAATAAACCAACATCACCCCTCCCAGCTCACTGTTCTCTGTGGGGTCCGTGCTGGTTAGAATCCCAAAGATACTACACTTGATCTTAGCCAAAAGGCCGAGAAAGGCCTGATTGGGGTAGATTGCAGGGTTGATAAAAGAAATATAATTTTATGACGTTTTATTGTTTGACATGTTTATGTGTTAAATTATTGTATTTTATCCTATAATGATTTTATTTTACCCTACTCTCATTTTAAATTGATTGTTTAGAATTTTATTGGTAATATGTGTTTGAACCTGTACGTTGATATGGCCTATAGGCTAATCAATCAATCAATATATATCTACAGAATGACAAAGCAAGCAAGCAATGGGTTTACATTGAGATAAGGCACTGGAGCAGAGGCAGTTATGCTTCAATTCATGTTCACCGGCTTGAAATGCTCTCTGTACATGCCAACTGTGCTATTGAACCAGAGCTTTTAAAAAAAATCCCTACCCTGATAAATGAGTATCCTAATTTGCCCTAATTTTTCCCGCTGTCTTTCTAATTTCTTTCCATCCAGGCACACTCTCTCTTTCTCTCTCTCTCTCTCTCTCTCCCCCCTCTTTTTAAAGATCCCTGCTTCTTACCATAAAGATAGCAGAGTCCTTGACCTACAATAGTTCATTTCGCGACCATTCAAAGTTAGAACAGCACTGAAAGAACTGACTTACAGCCCTTTTTCACACTCGCGACCGTTGCAGCATCCCCCACGGCCACCTGATCAAAATGTGGATGCTTGGCAACTGGTTCAACTGATCCAGTAGTGGCATTCAGCCGGTTCTATCTGGTTTGGGCGAACCGGCAGCAACGGCTGCGGGTGGCTCCGCCCACCCGCCCGGATGTAATCACGCCCCATTTATCCACATTATTGACGCTCTGTGCATGCACGCACATGCTCACATTTGCGAACTGGTAGCGAAGGAAAGTGAATACCTTCCCTTGACATTAGTTCTTCTTGCTATGTGACCAATTCGTTTCCATTTCAATTCTTTAAGTCTCTCTTTTTTTTTAAGAAAGTTTTTTTTAAGACAAACAAACATTTAAAACATCATTCATTTCTTCCATGTGACATTTCTGTGTTATCCCCAAAAATTTCTTCTCTTCTCTTCTCTCTTCTCTCTTCATTCTCACCAAGTCCATCACAAAAAATTTCCACTAATATAATATTCTAGTTGCAACATTCTTTTTCAATCTCTTTTAAAACTTATAAATAATCCCTTTTCTAACCAATAGTAAAATTGATTCCATATTTTAAAAGTCTTCTCTTTCTTTTATCATCATAGTTAATCTGTTCATTTCTGCACAGTCTAAAATTTTCTTAATTACTTCTCCCTCCAATGGTATATTCTCTGCTTTCCAATTTTGTGCATAAACAGTCCTTGACGCTGTTATTACATGTATAATCAAATATATATTGTCTTTAAACCCTTGACATCAGTTCTTTGTGCTATGTGACCAGCCTAGGGGTGAAATGCTCCCGGTTCGGACTGGATCGCCTGATCCGGTAGTGATGGAGGCGGGTGGTTCGGAGAACCGGTAGCAAAAATCCCTGGCCCCGCCCCCATTGCCCAACTGAGCTGCGCAATCATCAGAGGCTTTTTTTAAAATTTTTAAAAGCATTTTTTCTACAACCTCTTTGGCTGAAAAATGCTTTTAAAAGTAAAAAAAATAAGCCTCTGATGATTGTGCGGCTCAGCTGGGATCATCAAAGGCTTTTAAAAGGAAAAAAGCCTCTGCCGATCAGGCAAGTCAACTGGGATCGTCAGAGGCTTTTAAAAGCATTTGATGGTTTTAAAAGTAAAAAAAAAGAGGTGGCCACGCCCACTCAGTCATATTACCCCCACCACCACCAAGCCACGCCCACAGAACCGGTAGTAACAAATTTTACATTTCACCACTGGACCAGCCCGTTTCCATTTCAATTCTTTGACTCTCTTGATGGCATCATATGCTTTCGTTTTTTCCCTAATCCATGTGCAAGTCTTTCTCTCTTGCCTTGTAATGCTGAACATGCAGCTTTCCATGGCTCTTTGCACCACTTGTAGCTTTTGTATTGATTGTGAGGTTAGTGTCCATGTTTCAAAGGCATATGTTAGAGCAGGTAGTACACATTGATCGACAACTTTTCTCTTCAAGCCTAAGGGGGGGGGGCAGGTTGTTCTTGAAAATTATGCTTCGCTTGCCGAATGCCTGACAACCACATTTAGCATGGCGTTCAATTTCCTTTATTGTATCCCCTTCCATTGAGATTTGACATATGGTATGCTGTGTATATACATATATAGACCTACATGGACGGACGGACACACTCACACACACCAAAACATTTAGAATACATAGCAGAAAAAAGAGTCTGGAAAGTTAACAAGGTTGACACTATAAGGTACAAAGTTATTATAGAATCCAGTTGTTCTGCTTCGGATACCATGAAATAGAGGGATACAATCAAGATCACATAAGGTAGTAATACCACTCTATAAAGAGTGGTATTACTGAGCCGCCCCGAGTCCTACGGGAGAAGGGTGGCATATAAATACGATAAATAAATAAATAAATAAACAAATAAATAAATAAATAAAGCCTGAGTACGACCACATCTAAAATACTGCATCCAGTTTTGGTCACCACGCTATAAAAACGATGTTGAGACTCTGGAAAGAGTGTAGAGAAGAGCAACCGGGATGATGAGGGGACTGGAGGCTGAAACATACGATGAACGGTTGCAGGAACTGGGCCTGGCTAGTCTAGTGAAGAGAAGGACAAAGGGGTGATATGACAGCAGTCTTTCAATATTTGAGGGGCTGCCACAGAGAGGAGGAAGGGGGTCAACCTATTTTCCAAGACACCTAAAGGCCAGACAAGGAATAATGGATGGAAACTGATCAAGGAGAGATTCAACCTGGAAATAAGGAGGAATTTTCTGACAGTGAGAACAATCAACCGATGGCACAGAAGTTGCCTTCGGAAGTTGTGGGAGCTTCATCATTGGAGGCTTTCAAGAAGAGACTGGACTGCCATCTGTCAAGAATGGTGTAGGTTCTGCTTGGGTGAGGGGTTGGACTAGATGACCTATAAGGTCCCTTCCAACTCTGTTAATCTGTATCTGTATCTATCTGTATCCTCCCAGAAGGTAACAAAGGAAAACAGGTCATGGAGAAGATGTGTAGGGTCCCAGACAATCCTGCAGAGGCTGTTCAAGCATCGGTTATACGCCATGTCCTGGATAGAAGGAAGTGAACTTCCAATAACTTTTTCTGCTGTCCTCACCACTCTCGGCAGCCTTATCAGCCCAACGTCTTGAGGATGGAGGAATGGAGGAAGCCTCTCAATGATATCTGTGTCTTATGGAGCAGAGTCATGTGCTATTTCAATGTTCTAGAACAGGGGTCTCCAACCTTGGCAACTTTACGACTTGTGGACTTCGACTCCCAGAATTCTGGGAGTCGAAGTCCACAAGTCGTAAAGTTGCCAAGGTTGGAGACCCCTTTTCTAGAGTTGACCCAGCTCTTTCCACCAAGTCGGATCTCAAAACTTCTAAGGAGCCAGGAACTTGCATAATAGCAGTAACTACAGAGGTTTTAGCTCGGTGCTGTTACCAGGGAAACCACTTGCTTGGCTCTTGCATTTCCAACATGTCACTTTGGATCTGGCATTGGTTCAGAAATGCACAATAATCTCTCTCCAGATAAATGTTTTTAGAAAATACAACATGCTACAGACGTCTCTCCCCCCCTTTTTTTCATTGAAATAAAAGGGAAAAAAAACTGTCAAGAAAGAAGTGATGGAACAGCAGTTTCCCTTTTTCAAGGTTTACTCATTCTTAACAGGTGTCAAAGTGTTTATTACATTTTACTGATTTAGCGTGCTGGGTTTGGGCTGGTTAAATCCACTTTGAACAGGAAAAAAAAACATGTTAGTCTGGTTCTAAGCCATTGAAAAGACCAGATGCAAAAGATCACAATGGAGGGCACCCATCGGATCCCTTGATCAGTATTGCATACCCTCCTAAGGGATGGAATAATCTGTGCTAAAATGAAAGACGGCCATCAAACCAAATTCCCACGAAAGATTGTAAGTTGGGGATCTCTGTGAAGAAATTGGATAGTTGCATTTTAAAGCAGGCTTAGGAAGGAAGGAAGGAAGGAAGGAAGGAAGGAAGGAAGGAAGGAAGGAAGGAAGGAAGGAAGGAAGGAAGGAAGGAAGGAAGGAAGGAAGGAAGGAAGGAAAATGGGAGGGAGAGAGAGAGGGAAGGAGGGAGGGATGGAAGGAAGGAAGGATTATGGGAAGGAGGGAGCAAGGAAGGAAGGAAAGAAAATGGGTGGGAGGAAGGAAGGAAGGAAAATGGGAGGGTGGGAGGGAGGAAAATGGGAGGGAGGGAGAGAGGGAAGGAAGGAAGGAAAAATTATGGGAAGGAGGGAGCAAGGAAGGAAGGAAAATGGGTGGGAGGAAGGAAGGAAGGAAGGAAATGGGACGGAGGGATGAAGATGGGAGGGAGGGAGGAAGGAAGGGAGATGGGAGGGTCGGAGGAAGGAAAATGGGAGAAAGGGAGAGAAGGAAGGAAGGAAGGAAGGAGGAGGATTGTATATAACAGGAGTTACATCTATGTAAATGGGCGCTGTGAGATTCAGAACCAATGCAAAGATAGTTCAAAGATAGAAGTCTATGAGAATTAACGGAGATTTGGAGACAGACTTTAAAAGAGGACTTTATATTTGGAGCCAGACTACATAGGAAAATGAAAACAGAATAATTGAGGTAATGGGGGGAAATGAAAGGAGATTAGAATGATCTTAAAAACAGACACGTTATGCGAAGACTTATCTTATTATGGGGAAGGCTCTTATGGTGGGAAAGGTGGAAGGAAAGAGAAGAAGACGACAACCAGCAGAAAGAGAGATGGACTCAGTTAAAGGTTTGGGTTCGGATATTTTTCCTTGCTCAGCTTAGTTCTAAAAATACAACTCATTTGGAATGCTTGGACTACTTCCCAGCAGAACAAAAGTGGTTTCGGATATTGCCAAAAACTCTCTGAGAGGAAAAGAAACCGAGGGTGCAGCCCTGTGAAATTTGCAAGGCAGAAAAGCCCCATTTTATCACATGGCAAGGGTACGAAAAACAAAAAAAAACAAATAAATAAAAAAACCTTGGAAGCCTTCCTGTTCATTCCATAATTAATCACATTTTATTATAATTACATTTCAACTTCAAATATAATTACGTTTTCAACCCATCGGTGCCCTCAACCTAAGAAAACCAAATGCCCTGTTAAGTGCCAACCCTTTTCCAGGGGAGAAATAAACTGGAAATTTTCCAGGCTGGGACCAAATAAAACATTAGGTAGCCAGTCACTGTTCAATTTCCAGCTGTTTTGTATCTCCCTCAGCTAATGGGGGAAGTTATGTCTCCATCAAACTCAAACATGCCTTTTTCCTCCCCTTTTTGGTTTGAGAAACCGTAGAGGTTTGGGGATGGGTGCAGAAATTAGCTGGGGGGGGAGTATTTGAATAGGGCAGGAAGCAGGGTAAAGTCAACAGAAGAGGAGAGATTACTGAATATAATTTGCTCGGGGCCCAAGGGATTTTATTTTTGCCTGCTTTCATGCCATTTAGCCGTTCACCCTGAACTCCGTCCAATATCGAATTGTACAAAACCACTGTTTGAACAGGGGCTAATTAGCTCTCTTTATCATCATCTCCCAGGAGTTTGGAGGAAGGGAGGAGGGAAGAGGGAAATGTCTGCGTGTTTTAATGGATCTAAGGATGTGATGTTGCACAGAGCTGATAGTAGTGTGTGTGTGTGTGTGTGTGTGTGTGTGTGCTTGAAAGCGTGTGGGATTTATTTTGTTTTGGGTGGGACATGCCTTGGAATGTGAGAACAAGGACTAAAGAATATCTCTGGTTTTCAGGGAGAATAGAAGCTTAAGCTGTGGACTAACTTTACTGACCTTTACATGTCAACACAGGAATCCCACTGAATCCAAAGGGGATTGACTCTCAGGTCAATTGGTAGGAGACAGTAGGCCACCCAGATTTACAGGCTGGTACTAAGACTTCCAACTGAATTGTGCAAAATCTTCCCTTCCAACTGAATTTTGTAGAATCTTCCCTCCCAACTGAATTGTGTAGAATCTTCTCTTCCAACTGAATTTTGTAGAATCTTTTCTTCCAACTGAACTGTGTAGAATCTTCCCTTCCAACTGAATTCTGCAGAATCTTCCCTTCCAACTGAACTGTGTAGAATCTTCCCTTCCAACTGAATTGTGTAGAGTCTTCTCTTCCAACTGAATTGTGTAGAATCTTCCCTTCCAACTGAATTGTGCAGAATCTTCTCTTCCAACTGAATTGTGTAGAATCTTCCCTTCCAACTGAATTGTGCAGAATCTTCCCTCCCAACTGAACTGTGTAGAATCTTCCCTTCCAACTGAATTGTTGAGAAACTTGGAAAACCTGATTTTCTAAAAATCTTTGACTCTTTAATGAATTGCACCAAAGCATCTAAAGAGGCCTAGAAGCAATGGATGGAAACTAATCAAGGAGAGAAGCAACCTGGAATTAAGGAGAAACTTCCTAACAGTAAGAACAATTAACCAATGGAACAGATTGTCATCCAGAAGTTGTGGGTGCTTCATCACTGGAGGCTTTTAAGAAAAGACTGGACAGCCATTTGTCAGAAATGGTATAGAGTCCCCTGCTTGAGCAGGGGGTTGGACTAGAAGACCTCCAAGGTCCCTTCCAACTCTATTCTGATTGATGTTCTAGTTTTAATCCTATTTATTTTACATACCTTTTATACATACTCTATTTTTACAACTATTTTCTTTGTTCAGTATTGAAGGTTATACGTCTGTAATTTGAAGGTGCTTCTGACATGAACAAGGAACAACTGTTATCCCACATCAAGTTAAGCCTGGAAACAGATCTTCCATGTGTTGTCTGAACCAATTTCAACGGCCTTTGAGGCAGAAAGAATAGCATTACTAGACAGATTTGACTTCCATTTCACGCCTTCTTTTCTGAGAGCATCTCTTCCTCAACCAAATCTTACTCCCAAGTTAAACATACATTGAATTGCATGCACTTCAGTGTTTAGCACCACTCCTCTGGAGAGTATATACTGGGGAAAAGATTAGCATAGTAGCTTAAACTCTCCGACTCAGAGTTCTGGGTTGATATATAATTCATTTTCTGGCACGTTTATTGCACTGCTAAATACACACAGTTGCCTTTGGAGCTGAACAAGGCTTCACGTTTGGTGCTATAAAGCAAATTCTTCTCAACGTCCCCAAAAGGGGGTTTGTTTTGTTGGTTAACTGAATTACAATTAATTTTACATCCAGGGGAGAAAGGAGGGAGCCAGAGTTCGAGAGACTGCCGTTGAGCTGTTCTCTCAACAGCTTTATGACCTGAAAGTCCACCCTGAGAAAGCAATATTTTGACATTTTACTGTCAAAAAAAAAGGACTCTTGCGAACACACAATTGCTAGAAGGGCAGGAATGGAGCCCCTCTTCTGTTCCACTCATAAAAGTGCAATGGGACAATGGCTGAATTCGGTAGTTTCTTTATACTAAAAATAAGACGACATTCCCCGTTGTATGTAAAATAATAATAAAGAGGGGATTATGAGCCGAGTAGTGAAATATTGTATTCTTGAATTTAGAGAACTTCTACCCAAATCCAAGCTATCCGCTAGTATAGGTGTTAGTTATCACCTTTAAAGCGCTCCATGGCTTAGGACCTGGGTACCTACGAGACCGTCTTTTGCCACCAATAGCCTCCCACTGACCAGTTCGTTCTCACAGGGAGGGACTACTCAGGGTACCGTCAGTCAAATTATGCCGACTGGCGACTCCCAGGGGGAGGGCCTTCTCTGTGGGGGCTCCAACCCTTTGGAATGAACTGCGCCCGGAGATACGGAATATCCCTGATCTCCGTGCTTTCCGCCGTGCCCTCAAGACCCTGATGTTTCAACAGGCGGGGCTAAACATATGAACATGTGAATGATTTTTTTTTTAATGTTATGTAATTCTGGGTTTTATTTAATTGACCAAACTAAGTAATAATTTTAATTAGCAATTTTATGATGTTTGTGTGTCTATATTTTTCTTGACTGTACACCGCCTTGAGTCCTACGGGAGAAAGGCGGTATAGAAATATAATAAATAAATAAATAAATAAATAAATAAATAAATAAATAAATAAATAAATAAATAAATAAATAAGACTTTGGGGCAGACACAGTTGGATTGTTGATTGATCACACTTTCAAGAATAGTTGTTAGAAAAGTGAAGATGTCCTGGAATGTTATTCATTACTGAGATGGTTTGGGTGGGGGGAGGACAGACCTTGGAAACAGGGGGAAGAGACACTACCAAGGCAATAGATAGATAACAGACAGCTTAGTCCACAGCTATAAAATGGGTGGGATAAGAGACCTAGAAAAGACCCTCCCAAGTTTCTCAGGTTGTAAAGGAGATGGGGGAGAATTGCAAGATTCTGCAAATGTAGCTTTACATTAAAATAGAACTAGCTTATCTGGTAGAGGGACGTGGTGGATCAGTGGCTAAGATGCTGAGCTTGTCGATCGAAAGGTTGGCAGTTTGGTAGTTCAGATCCCTAGTGCCGCGTAACGGAATGAACTCCCGTTACTTGCCCCAGTTTCTGCCAACCTAGCAGTTCGAAAGCATGTAAAAAATGCAAAAATAGGGACCACCTTTGATGGGAAGGGAACAGCATTCCGTGCGCCTTTGGCATGGAGTCATGCCGGTCACATGACCACGGAGATGTCTTCGGACAGCGTTGGCTCTTCGGCTTTGAAATGGAGATGAGCACTGCCCCCTAGAGTCAGGAACGACTATCACATATGTGCAAGGGGATCCTTTACCTTTACCTAGTTTATCTGCTCATATTTTCCTCTCTGGTCTACCAGGTAAGGCTGACAATTCTTGAAAGCCGATAATATGGTCAGCTTAATTAGTTAAGTATTACTGCAACTCCTTAATAGGTATCACACATTTTGTAGGACGGAAGAACATTCTTGTGGAATTCTAAAAGCTAACAACATACAGATTTTGACCCAAAAGTGCTTTTTCAGGAAGCAACTGAACTTTCTGGGGGTTTTTTGAAGATGTTTCGCTTCTCATCTAAGAAGCTTCTTCAGCTCTGACTTGGATGGTGGGGGAATGGAAGGATTTATATTCCTTGCAGACAGCTGGTCATTTGCATCCTTTTAGAGGGTCATTGAGGCACTTGGAGGCTTATCTGTGTCCTCAGGGTCACCTGAGTGGTGCAAATGTTTCCTGTAGTCTGCAATTTTTCTCTCTGGAAATCCATTCCTACTCCCACTATTCAAAAAGTGTCCATCCCAAATTGTATAGCTAAAACTTTGTAGAGATTCTCAGTCATCCAGGCCATGGCTGTCGCAAAGGTGCTTTTTCAGGAGGCAACTGGACTTTCTTGGGTTTTCTTTGAAGACGTTCACTTCTCATCCAAGAAGCTTCTTCAGCAGCAGAAGTGAAACGTCTTCAAAGAAAAACTAGGAAGTCCACTTGCCCCTTGAAAAAACACCTTTGGGACAACCATGACCTGGATGACTGAGAATCTCCATAGACATAGAGATTTTGATTTTCATCTCTATGCTTCATTCTTCACGATCAAGGAGAAGGAACTTTGTCCACTAGATAATTCTGAGCTAGAAGTCTCAGCAGCTCCAACCAGCCTGGCCAATATCTGAAGATACTCAAGGAACATCTGGTAGACCAGAAGCTTGTACTAGAGAAGAATCCCCAATACAGATAATTAAAACTTGATGTATTTTATGTAAAGTAGAGGTACACAACATTTTGGGACCTATTTTGAGTAGACACGCTTAAGAGTGTCCTGTAAAACATCACCCCAAAATTGAAATATTGTATTGTTAATAGTTTTAAATATCACATCGATTGAAGAGCAAGCATGGCAGATTTGACTCTTTTTCACATCAGGGAGAAAAACTGAATTCAGCAACAATGAATTGAATTTAATGCTACTCATCAATCTGACCTAAATACAGAGTCAAGCATGCTCTCACATTCAATTAAATCAAAGTCAGGCAAATTAAAAATGATTGCTAATTAAAGACACTGCTCTCAAAGGGTCACGAATGGAAATTTAAATAAATAAAGCTTGAAGTTCTCCATTGCAATTTATTTAAATATTTAGCTCTTGGCCAGGCTAAGAATGGGGAACAGAATACCTCCTGGTCTTAAGGTTTGATCCCCCTCAAAATACTACCTGCTAAGAATCCAGGAAAGCTGGCCATGCCAGAAATAGAGTTAAAACAGGAAAATTGACCGTTTCATGAGGTATGATTTGTTGAGATGGAGCTGAAGTTGGTTTTTGGATTAAGACAGCCATTCTCAAAATCCTTAATTTGCAGGACTCTAAACAGTGAGGGGGGATGTGGTGGTTCAGTGGATAAGACACTGAGTTTGTCGATCAGAAAGTCAGCAGTTCGGCGGTTCGAATCCCTAGCGCCGCATAACGGAGTGAGCTCCTGTTACTTGCCCCAGCTTCTGCCAACCTAGCAGTTCGAAAGCAGGTAAAAATGCAAGTACAAAAAAAGGGACCACCTTAGTGGGAAGGTAACAACGTTCCGTGCGCTTTAGTCATGTCGGCCACATGACCATGGAATTGTCATCAGACAGTGCTGGCCCTTCGGCTTAGAAATGGAGATGAGCACCGCCCCCTAGAGTCGGGAACGACTAGCACATATGTGCGAGGGGAACCTTTACCTTAAACAGTGAGGATTAGGCGAGATCACACCAAACCTTTCTTTGCAAGGGTACCAACTAGGTGGCTCAGTGGCTAAGACACGGAGCTTGTCGATCAGAAAGGTCAGCAGTTCGGTGGTTCAAATCCCTAGTATCCCTTGAGCAGGGGGTTAGATGACCTCCAAGGTCCCTTCCAACTCTGTTACTGTTACAACCCTCTAACTGACATCAACCACTGTTGAGCAGTCTGTTCTACTGTCCAGGCATGTTCGAATCCTCAGCCGTCCTCAACTTATGACCACAATCGAGCCCAAAATTCCTGTTGCTAAGCAAGACAGTTGCTAAGTGAGTTCTGCCCCATTTTAGGACCTTAAGCAAATTGACACAGCTGTTAAGTTAATGATATCATTGTTAAGTGAAGCTGGCTTCCCCATTGACTTTGCTTGTCCGAAGGTCTGAAAAGAGGGATCACATGACCCCAGGACATGGCAACTGTCATAAGTATGAGCCAGGTTGCCAAGCCTCTGAATTTCAATCACGTGACCACGGGGATGCTGCAAAAGTTGTGTGGAAAATGGTCATAAGTCACTTGTTTCAATGCTATTGTAACTTCAAACAGTCGCTAAGCTAAACGAACTGTTGTAAGTCGAGGGCTACCTGTAATGCTTCAAATAAATCTGCCTCCTGATCATCTCTGGGATCTGATTCCCTTATTTTCTAAATCAAGTCTTCCCCATAGACAGCTTGTGGAGTTGAACTTGCCTAGAACAAGTAGTGGTTACCTCTCACATGACTCTGTCTTCAAGATACCTCCTGGATCTGGTGCTGACTTCAAACTTTATTCATTTAATCAGATAATAGATAAAAGATTAACCGAGTTGGAAGGGATCTTGTACTGTAGGTCATCCAGTCTCTTCTTGAAAGCCTCCAGGGATGAAGCTCCCACAACTTCTGAAGGCAACTTCTGTGCCATCGGTTGATTGTTCTCACTGTCAGAAAATTCCTCCTTATTTCTAGGCTGAATCTCTCCTTGATCAGTTTCCATCCATTGTTCCTTGTCTGGCCTTCAGGTGCTTTGGAAAATAGCTTGACCCCCTCCTCTCTGTGGCAGCCCCTCAAATACTGGAAGACTGCTGTCATGTCTCCCCTGGTCCTTCTCTTCACTAGACTAGCCATGCCCAGTTCCTGCAACCGTTCATCATATGTTTCAGCCTCCAGTCGCCTAATCATCTTGGTTGCTCTTTTCTGCACTCTTTCTAGAGTCTCAACATCTTTTTTATAGTGTGGTGACCAAAACTGGATGCAGTGTTCTAGGTGTGGTCTCACTAAGGCTTTGTAGAGTGGTATTAGTACCTCACTTGATCTTGATTGAATCCCTCTGTTAATGCAATTTAGGATGGCATTGGCTTTTTTTGGCTGCCGCCGCACACTGTTGGCTCATATTTAATTGGTTGTCCACTAAGACTCCAAGATCACACTCACAGTTACTGCTATTAAGCCTGGTTTCACCCAGTCTATATGTGTACTTAATAACTTAACACTTAGTGGCTGTCCACTAAGACTAATCCTAATGGGGATAGTAATTGAAAGGCCAAGTTCTAATTCCCCTTAGTGAGCAGAAAATTGATTCCATTTAGGAATTTAACAGAATAAAAAGCGGGGTAGGAAGGGATCTTGGAGGTCTTCTGGTCCGACCCCCTCCTCAAGCAGGAGACCGTATACCATTTCAAAAAAATGCTTGTCCAATCCTTGGGATCAGCAGTTAATTCTGTTGTTTCTGCAATTTGTGCCAATCTTAAAAGCAAAAGCCTGGGTGAGCGGGGTGTCTTGTCACTCATTCATTCATGAATAAATAAGTAAATAAAATTCAGCAATATGTGCCAGGCATCTCAATTGAGAACTCTTGGGTTTAATGTACAGTTCCTTCCCTTCAATTAACCGCTTTGGTGTTAAGGAAGAAAGGGGTCAGACATCTGTTGAAAATCCACACTTGGCTTCAAAAAGACAGCAACATTTATTTGAAACCAGGTCTTGTCTGGGGTAACCCTTGGCCAAGAGGTCTTGCCAAGTTCTTGGCATGAGATGCGTTACTGACGGGGAAGGCAAACGGAAGAAGCTGTGTTAATACAGTGAGTCAAAGAAACTTCGGTAGACTTGAAAGAACTTCAATCAAGAAGTGTTTTGCCCTTTGTACCATGTTTCCCTGAAAATATTTTTTTGAACCCCGAAATAAGCACTTGGCCTTATTTTGAGGGAGGTCTTATTATTTTGGGGTGCATGGAGCAAGATGGGGTTCTTCTGGTCGTCTGATTTCCAGCTCCATCAAATTTCTCACCATTGTGTGCAGGGAAACAAGTTGTACCATTAAAAAAACACTTCTCGCGAGTTCAATCAATTAATTCCAACTTCTCGAACATCCACCCCTTTACTAGGTCTTATTTTCGGGGACAGCTTATTTTTGGGGGAGGGCTTACTTTCGGGGGGCTTATTTGAGTGCATGCGCTCAAAAGCCCGGTTGGGCTTATTATCTGGGGAGGTCTTATTTTCGTGGAAAACAGGATATGTTCCAGTTCTCAAAACGAGCACCTTACAAAAAAGATTCCTTGCTCACCCACAATTAAACTCAACGTGAATGATATCCATCTCTAGTGTAATTATATGTCAAGGAGCAATGGCAATCAGGAAGAGCTGTAATTGCAAATCGCAACCACGCAAAACAAATGACTCAAGCAATTTGTAATACAATGGAAGTAAAATGGGAACAGGGCAACAGATGGATAGGTTACAGCAATAGTCTGATGTACTTTGGCCATGTCATGTATGCAGATTCGTTGGAAAAGTCAATGAGGCTAGGAATGGTTAGTGGAAGAAGAAGAAGGGGCAAGCAAAGAATGTGCTGGCTTGAAATCATCATAAAAACTGACACAAAGATGAACATTTAACAAGTGAAAGAGCATGGAGAGTACTTGCCTATGAAGTTGCCAAGAGTTGAACGTGCCTAACTGGTTAAAAGAACAATAACAAAATAGGAATAAGATGCAAAAAAATAGGTGTGTCCCAATGGAGCATTACTTGGAATACTGCATCCAGTTTTGGTCGCCACGATGTAAAAAAGATGTGGAGACTCTAGAAAGAGTGCAGAGAAGAGCAACCAAGATGATTACGGGACTGGAGGCTAAAACATATGAAGAACGGTTGCAGGAACTGGGTACATCTAGTTTGATGAAAAGAAGGAATAGGGGAGACATGATAGCAGTGTTCCAATATTTGAGGTGCTGCCCCAAAGAAGAGGGAGTCAAGCTATTCTCCAAAGCACCTGAGGGCAGGACAAGAAGCAATGGGTGGAAACTCATCAAGGAGAGAAGCAACTTAGAACTAAGGAGAAATTTCCTGACAGTGAGAACAATTAATCAGTGGAACGACTTGCCTCCTGAAGTTGTAAATGCTCCAACACTGGAAGTTTTTAAGAAGAGATTGGATAACCGTTTGTCTGAAGTGGTGTAGGGTTTCCTGCCTAAGCAGAGGGTTGGACTAGAAGACCTCCAAGGTCCCTTCCAACTCTGTTATTCTGTTCTGTTAGTAAGTCTGAAGGCAGAACTGAAGAAGCTTCTTGGATGAGAAGCAAAATGCCTTCAAGGAAAGACAAGCCCAGTTGCCTTTTGAAAAAGCATCTTTGGGGCAAGCATGACCTGGATGACTGAGAATCTCCACAGACAATTACAACAGTATTGAAAAAAGGGACTGGCCACTGCTCCCCACACTTATAACAGCTGCAGCATCCCTCCCCAGTCACGTGATCTAAAATTCGG
>NC_142079.1:10625000-10630000 GCF_059756535.1 Pantherophis guttatus | reverse complement strand
GCTTCTTCCATTCTAATTAAAGAATCCTTGACTCCCTACCATTCCATTAGAACGGAAGAAGCTTCTCGGATGAGAAGCAAAAGGTTTTCAAGGACAAACTCAAGAAAGTCCAGTTGCCTTTTGGGAAAAATACTCTTGAGACAACCATCACCCGGATGATGGAGTCTCTTTGTAGACAGGTAGCATAAATGGCAGGTGTCCAGGTTCTCCTCTGCTTCCTCAAGGTAGAAAATCTTTGCATGTTTTGGATCCCCCCCACCCCCACCAAGGAGTATAAACAATCTCTATCTCCAAAGGATGTAGGCTTTCCTCTTTTTCCAAAAAAGGAGGAGGAACATTCAGGTGCAATGTTCTTCACAGCAAGTAGACATGAAACCTACCAACTTAATCTTCTGGCTCGTGAAAAAAGGAAGGTTCTACATTTAGGCAAGAAAAACCAAATGCACAGGTACAGTATAAGTGATACTGTAGGAAGTTAGCACCCACCCCTTTCCTAGAAGAATGAAATATTTTAGGAAATATTAAAAAGGCAGAATATTATGTTTCCCTGGATGAGAAATGGAGAAGCATGTTTTAAAGACAAAGCAGCTCCCATCTTCCTGCCCCCACCCTTTGTCAATGGGCCAGAGGCAGAAACTCAATCCTTTGTCATCATCATCATCATCATCATCATCATCTGCAACACAATATGGCCCATCTAGAAACAGAAACTAACACAATAGGACCCATCTAGCAACAGAAACTAACACAATAGAACCCATCTAGCAGCAGAAACTAACACAATAGAACCCATCTAGCAGCAGAAACTAACACAATAGGACCCATCTAAGCAACAGAAACTAACACAATAGGACCCATCTAGCAACAGAAACTAACACAATAGAACCCATCTAGCAGCAGAAACTCACCACATGGCACCTGGGAAGATTACATCAGCCAGCAAGGCTAGCTAAGAACCCCACCCCCTGGGAGTCTGACAACCAATCAGGATACTCTTTTGGGGGGGCCCAGGAAGTTCAAAGCCAGAGAGAGCATAAAACCTGGGGACTCGCTGTATTTCGCCCTTTTTCTGTTCAGGAACTCAAACCATGTGATCCTGTCCACCATTAAACCATCTTTCTAAGCAGTCTCCATGTTTCCAGTGTCTTTTTCCCCACTTGGAGCTAAACCCAGAAGGATATTTCTTCCTACAATACCTTGCTCAATAGTAGTAACTGTGAGTGGGATCTCGGAGTCCTAGTGGACAACTATTTAGATATGAGCCAGCCGTGTGCAGCAGCTGCCAAAAAAGCCAACACAGTTCTGGGCTGCATCAACAGAGGGATAGAATCAAGATCACCTGAAGTGTTAATACCACTTTATAAGGCCTGGTAAGGCCACACTTGGAATACCGCATCCAGTTTTGGTCACCATGATGTAAAAAAAGATGTGGAGACTCTAGAAAGAGTGCAGAGAAGAGCAAGAAAGAGGATTAGGGGACTGGAAGCTAAAACATTCGAAGAACAGTTGCAGGAACTGGGTATGTCTAGTTTAATGAAAAGAAGTGTTGGAAGATACTGTAGGATTCACTCTTCTCCTAGAAAAAGGAAAAGAAACTAAAAAAAAATATTAAAAGAGCAGGAAAATTCCCCTAAAAGAAAATAAGCAGAAACTCAGGCAGCGTTTCGGCCCCCACCTTTATCAATGGGCCATTAAGAAGCTGAAGCCACCCCTATTTTCCACAACAAAGGAAGGACAAAATTACAGGGGCCTGCAACATCCAAGCAGGTATGGGACACAGAAAAAAGCAAACACCCAAAAAAGGGGAAAAAATCAAGCCAAAGTAATTAGAATTGTTAACACATGAGAAAAGGAGATATTCACTAAAACACAGTAATAGCAAACTGATTAATTATAGGGAACGAACAACTACAAAGGGCTAGGAAAAACAGAGATTGGACTATAAAACAATTACTTATTTGCCAAATCCAGGATGGAAGAGCCCAATCACAAAAAGCAGGATTTAAACACTATAAAACAATCACACACACAAATCAAAGGATTCACATGCCAAATCAAAAGAATTTCAAAAAACTTTAAAGGGTCACATAGAAAAAAATCAAAAGACCTTTTAGGATATAAAAAAGAGTTTTTCTTACAGCTCAAACAGGCTAGACTCGGAATGCTGTACTTGTATTTGTTTCTTGCCTGCTTTCCTATAAACAATAAACTAATTCTGCTCTCAAGCAGCTGACCTCAATCATTTCTAAGTAATCTCCCAGCTGGGAGTTTTGAATTCAAGAAGGGAAAGCTCTGCCTTCCAACAATCCTTAAAGGGAAAGGCTTCTTTTTCTTCCAACAGAAGGACTAGGGGAGACATGATAGCAGTCTTCCAATATCTCAGGGGCTGCCCCAAAGAAGAGGGAGTCAAGCTATTCTCCAAAGCACCTGAGGGCAGGACAAGAAGCAATGGGTGGAAACTCATCAAAGAGAGAAGCAACCTAGAACTAAGGAGGAATTTCCTGACAGTTAGAACAATTAATCAGTGGAACGACTTGCCTCCAGAAGTTGTGAATGCTCCAACACTGGAAGTTTTTAAGAAAAGATTGGATAACCGTTTGTCTGAAGTGGTGTAAGGCTTCCTGCCTAAGCAGGGGGTTGGACTAGAAGACCTCCAAGGTCCCTTCCAACTCTGTTATTCTATTCTAAGTTCCTCAGGGCTTAATTGGCTTCTGTTTATCCGAATGCCCAGTTCTTGGGCTTCTTCTTAAGATGAGTAATCATTTCCATCTTCCCTTCCCTGTCTCTGATTCTGGGCAAGAGCTGAAAATGCATCTCCCAACTGCTCAGCATCCAGATTTCATATTGGCCACTTCTTCCTCTTCAGTTTGATGGTTGCCAATTGCCCAGCATCTGAATGTTGATCTCGGGACCATAGGGATGCTACGACAGTCGTAAATGTGAGTACCAGCTATTAAGTCACTTTTTTTTAGTGCCGCTGTAACTTTGAAAACAGAACGAGGAAACCAGGGAGAACTCTACAAGGTCCCTGGTCAATTTCAAAGACGGAGTCATTCTTCTTCAAGGTAAAGACTGCTGAGTACTTCAAATCCTTGGAGCTGCCTAACCGATGAAGACTATCTTGTCAAATTCCAGGCCAGGTTTACAAATGGAAGGATGCAACTAAATTATCCTCAGAACTATTATCAATCTGTTTTGGGTTAAATAATTCTTTCTGCTGAGATCATCACTTTTTTTGTAAGTTGGTTGCCCTTAGAAGAGAATTGTAATGTAAAGTTGAATTGTGCTTCCTTGCAGAAGGACCCTGATTATATACTGTCCTTACACATGTACCACCACCACCTCCTCCTCCTCCTCCTCCTCCTCCTCCTCTTCTCCTTCTCCTTCTCCTTCTCCTCCTCCTTCTTCTTCTTCTCCTTCTTCTTCTCCTTCTCCTTCTCCTTCTCCTTCTCCTTCTCCTTCTCCTTCTCCTTCTCCTTCTCCTTCTCCTTCTCCTTCTTCTTCTTCTTCTTCTTCTTCTTTTCCTCTTCCTCCTCCTCCTCCTCCTCCTCCTCCTCCTCCTCCTCCGGCTGTCAGACAAGGATATTGGATTATCTGAAAACCACCTCCACCACCTCCTCCTCCTCTTCTTTTTTTCCTCCTCCTCCTTCTCTTCTTCTTCTCCTCCCCCTCCTCTTCCTCCTCCAGCTGTCAGACAAGGATTATCTGAAAACCACCTCCACCTCCTCCACCTCCTCCTCTTTTTCCTCCTCCTCCTTCCTCTCCTTCTTCTTCAAAAAACAGTCCAGTTTAGTAGCCATCCAGGAAACTGAGCCCAAACCAGTGAGAAGGTCCTGATGGACGTACAGGGAGCAAGCTTGAGATGGTCTCCAAAGCAGTCAGTGTTCCTTTAGCAAGTGCAGGTAAGTCTAAAGCATTGCCCAAAGTGATCCTTTCCTTTGGTTGACTGAGAAACACGATGACTCGCAGAATGAAAAACCTTGAAGTGATGACAGCCAGGTTTATTTTAATTCCAGAGTGCCAACTCTCTCACATACACTCGCTTGAGGTGCTAAGAGGCAAGCATTCCCAACTGGGGACTGTGAAATTCTTTCTTCCTGCCCTTCCGGTGATCTTACATTTAGTTGGGTTTTTTTTACCCCATAGGTGACCTTTTACATTCTCAGGAGCCAAAAACCGTCTGGCGAAACTGCAGAAGGACAACTGAATTCAGATGTCAGCAATAGAGATAGATAGATAGATAGATAGATAGATAGATAGATAGATAGATAGATAGATAGATAGATAGATAGATAGATAGATATGAGAGAGAGAGATGATAGATGAGAGAGAGAGAGAGAGAGAGAGAGAGAGAGAGAGAGAGAGAGAGATGAGAGAGAGAGATAGAAAGATGAGAGAGAGAGAGAGAGGGAGGAAGGGAGGGAGGGAGGGAGAGCAGGGAGGAAGGGAGGGAGGGAGGGAGAGCTCCTTCAGTCTCAAAGGCGCTTTTCCAATAGGTTTCTGGACATTCTTGTTGTTGTTTTTTCCTGGAAAACATTTCGCTTCTCATCCAAGAAGCTTCTTCAGTTCTTCTTGGATGAGAAGAGAAACGTTTTTCAAGGAAGAAAAAAACCCCAAGTGAGTCCAGTCCTGCCAATTTGAAAAGCACTTTGGCGACAACCATGACCTGGACGATTGAGAATTTCCATATCTACGTCGTTAGTCCCACCATCCATCTATCTCAGGGGTATCATTTCATTAAGGGCCACATCAGGGTTGTGTTTGACCTCGAGGGACTTGGATAGGCATGGCCAGCTCAACATCATTCGTGTCGGGGTTATCTTTGATGGCTCGAGACTCTGCCAGCGAAAACGGGCTCTCGAGCTCCATTTCCAGCTGCAATGGCCTCCTGCAACCCTCTGCCAGTGAAAACAGAGCCCAAGAGGGCCGCACGCAGCCCTCCCGAGCTCCGTTTTCATTGGCAGAGACACCGCGGTCCAGTCCTTTGCTATTTCTAGGGT
>NC_142079.1:10367500-10380000 GCF_059756535.1 Pantherophis guttatus | reverse complement strand
TTGGGCAGCTGGGAAAGATGCCCACCTGCCTAGAAAAAGAGCAAAGGGCACCTGGTGTTTGAAAACAACCTGGGGGAATAAAAGGAAATAAGGGTGTAATTGTATGTGGGAAAGACCTTGGGAGACAAGGTGAAGAGAAGCTGCCCAGGGAAAGATCAGACAAGGGACAGCATAGCCCAGAGCTGCATAATGGGTGGAGAAGATGCTCAGAAGGGACCCACCCTCCCTAGTTTCTCAGGCTGTAAAAGCGACGGCTGTAATGGTATGTGGGAAAGATCTTGGGAGAGGGAGGCAATGCCTATAGAATAATCAGATAATGGACAGGATAGCCCAGAGCTGCATAATGGGCGGGGCATGAGACTCACGAGGGACTCTCTCTAGTTTCTCATCCTGCAAAGGAGGCAGCTGTAATGGCCTGTGAGAAAGACCTTGGGACACAGGGAGATGCTGCCTAGGGAGCAGTTGGATAAGAGACGGCATAGCCCGGAGCTGCACAATGGGTAGAAAAAGACACTCAAGAAGGGAACCTCCCTAGTTTCTTGGGCTGTAAAGGAGACGGCTGTAATGATATGTGGGAAAAACCTTGGGAGGAGGAGGCAAGAGATGCTGCCTAGGCAGCAGTCTAAAGCTTGACTAGGTCTTACAGGGTAAATTGAATCCTTTTGGCTGACCTGTAAAGCAAGGAATGTTGTGATATTCTGGAGGAGCAGTAGAGGACCGTCGTTGGGTCCAATCTCCTGAAGTAGAAGTTGAAGTTGTTATCCAGCAAGTTTCTGGCTTTCCTGATAAGTAGCAAAGGAATCAAAGAGGAAGGGAAGCTTCAAGGTCAGAAAGGTCGGCAGTTCGAGCGGTTCGAATCCCTAGTATAGGTCTCCTGCGTGAGCAGGGGGTTGGACTAGATGACCTCCAGGGTCTCTTCCAACTCTGTTACTGTCAAAAGAGATGTATGAAAGGGGAGGCCTTAGCCTCCCTTGCTCCCCCAGCCTGACCTTACTGATGGATCGTCTCCAGTTGAGTCCGTTGACTTGAGGATTTCCTGAACCGAAAGCGCCTGTGTGAACACTTTGCTTTAGGGCATGCGATTTCCTTATTACATTCAAAGCGGTAAATACTAAGAGCAAGCAGGGCAATCCAACTACAGAGCCAGCCCAAATGCTCCAGAGAAAAGGCAGCTTCTGATCTCAGCATGTTCGACGGCTTGCATAAATTGCTTCAGCATGGTGGGATACACTCAAACCCAGCTCTGGCTTGGCAGAAGGCATGGGATAACATTTTTTTTTTTTAAAAAAAGTGATCCCTTTACCTCAGCTGCCTCCTTTCCAAACAGAATCAGCTGTCTGAATCAGAGTGTTGGTCTTGTACATGGAGAGATTTGCCACCTCTGCTTCTGACGTAGAGAGCTGGGAAGGAAGGAAGGAGGGAGGGAGGGAAATAGAAAGAAAGAAAGAGGGAGGGAGGAAGAGAGAGAGAGAGAAAGTAAGAAAAAAAAAGAAAGAGGGGAGGGAAAGAAGGAAAATAAGACAGGAAAGAGAGGGAGGGAGAGAGAAAGAAGAAAGAAAGAGAGAGAGAGAGAAAGAAGAGAGAGAAGGAGGGAGGGAAAGAAAAAGAAAGTGGAGGGAGGGAAAGAAAAAGAAAGAAAGGTGGAGGGAGGGAAAGAAGGAAAATGAGAAAGGGAGGAAGAGAGAAAGAAAGAAAGAAGGGGGAGGGAGGGAAAGTTGAGGGAGGGAGGGAGAGAGAAAGAAAGAAAAAATAAAGAAAGGGGGAGGGAGAGAAAGAAGGAAAATGAGAAGGCAAGGAAGGGAAGGAGGGAGAGAGAAATAGAAAGAAAGAGGGACAGAAGGAAGAAGAGAGAGAGAAAGAAAAAGAAAGTGGGGAAGGAGGGAAAGGGAAAATGATAAGGCAGGGAGAGAAGGAAAGGAAGAAAGGAAGGAAGGAAGGAGAGAGAAAGAGGGAAGGTTGGAGGAGGGAGAAAGGAAGGAAGGAAAGATATTGAAGGGGAGACAAGATATCTCAACTCCGTTTTGCAGTTTCTCAAGAGTTTGTGTCCTGACAAGGAAGTGGTTTTGGGCTGGTTAGTTGGTTTGGTTTTGAAACAGGAATGGTATCTCTCCTCTTGTTTGGAGAAAACAGCAACTTCCTTTCTCAGTTCTCCGTTGCATCTGGCATCCACAAACTACCTTCTTTCATTCTGAAAACGTTGCTGCAGCTGTTGGCCAAAGGGGAACCCCGTGGCTGGAGTTTTGTATTTTATTTTATTTTTTTTTAAAAAAGAGGATGTTGTCAAGGGTGCAGTAAAAGCCCCGAAGCTCTTCCTATCCTGATGGAGTTCTTGTAAGGAAGTTACACGTAACTTCTAATTGAGGGTTTTCTACAGTGGTGTGCGGAATCGGATGACAGGATAACTTTAGGGTAGACACACACACAAGCACGCACACACACACACACACACACACACACACAGCTGTATCTGGCTGTAAGGGACAGAGTTCACAAAAGGGGCAAACTCTGTTTATGCCACCTTTGACCAAGAGCTCATTTTTGCTGACGATGTAAACGTGTGTTTTGCTTCTGTATTTTCAAGTCAGAAATAATGTGATAGAACGCTCTCTTCCATTGCAAAACCTACACACAATCTCTTTTCTATGAAAAAGATGTGCCTCGGTGTATTTTCCAAGGAAATGATAACGCAATATTTACCTTCGCCCCAGTAAAGCCCTGGATCTCTTTTCCTATTCTCCTAATGGACTGCATTTCTACTCAAGATACTAGCTATATTCACACCGTATAGTTAATTTAGCGACTGGATTAATTTATCTTCCAAATAACACCGGATGCCCTGCGTTGTAAACTAAACCAAATAGACTGGGTCAGTTTACGAAAGTCCCAGGGGCTGCATCCATACATGCTAAGTATTATTCTCTATTAGTTGATAGTGATT
This sequence comes from Pantherophis guttatus, assembly GCF_059756535.1. Classification (NCBI taxonomy): domain Eukaryota; kingdom Metazoa; phylum Chordata; class Lepidosauria; order Squamata; family Colubridae; genus Pantherophis; species Pantherophis guttatus. The sequence continues at coordinate 10,377,062 of NC_142079.1, read as the reverse complement.
GTGTCTCATAACATATTGTGGGCAACCCTTCTCTTTGATTGTCTTATTCAATTCTGAATGTCTCAATTTCCTTGCAATTCCAAATCTTTCTTTTTCTTTCTATTATTCTTTGGATGTTTGCACGCTAGGAAGTCTTCTAACATCTCTTCTTACTGTTATTAAAATGCCTCTTTTTAATAATAATAACAACAACAACAACAACAACAATAATAATAATAATAAATCAAAACTTGGTAGTACAGTGGTCTAAAGCACCCTGTTATTAAGACCAGCTGCCTGCAATTACTGCAGGTTTGAATCTCGCCAGGCTCAAGGTTGACTCAGCCTTCCATCCTTTCTAAGGTAGGTAAATTGAGGACCCAGTTTGTGGGGGCAATAAGCTGACTTTGTATAAATATACAAAAGAATGAAGGCTATTGCTTAGCGCATTGTAAGCCACCCTGAGTCTCTGGAGAAGGGCGGCATATAAATCAAATTAAAAAAAAAAAATTACTGTGGGACTTCCGAATACAGACTGACAAAGTTTTGGAACACAATACCTCGGATATCACGATTGTGGAGAAGAAAAAAATGTGGATTGTCGTCATTGCCATACCTGGTGACAGCAGAATCGACGAGAAACAACTTGAAAAAGTCACCAGATATCAGGACTTGAGAATCGAACTGCAGAGACTCTGGCATAAACCAGTGCAGGTGGTCCCAGTGGTACTCGGCACTCTGGGTGCTGTGCCTAAAGACCTGGGCAAGCACTTAAAAACAATTGGCGCTGACAAGATCTGGGATCTGCTCGCATAATCCGCTGATACATCACACAGTCCTAAACGCTCGGGAAGTGTTCGACTAGTGATTTGGAATAAGAAATCCAGCATGGTCATCTCGTTTGCTGTGTATACTGTCATCATCATCATCATCATCATCATCATCATCATCATCATCATCACTGGAAAAAATCATGAAGTATTGCGACCTGGCCATCGAAACTACACGGCTATGGATGAAACATGTAACCGTGATACCCATTGTCATCGGGGCACTTGGTACCATGTCCAAGAATTTTACAAAACACATCAAGAAATTGCAGCTTTCTGCAATAACACCAGCAGAACTGCAAAAAACTGCGCTACTCGGAACATCATATATTTTAAGAAGATACTTGGTTGATACCTAGGATGCTGGCAGCAACCCGTATCAACCATCAGCACCAGTCAATGATATTTGCGATATGTTTTTAAATGTTCAGTTGACTGAGTTTCATGTTTAATGAATAAAAGAGATAATAATAATAATGATGATGATGATGATGATGATGATTTAGCATGCAGCCTCATGCGGCTTTTACCAGGCTCTCTCCAACGTCTCGCTGTGAAGAGCCAAATGTCTGCAATAGCAATAGCAATAGCACTTAGCACTTAGACTTCTATACCGCTTCACAGTGCTTTGTAGCCCTCTCTAAGCGGTTTACAGAGTCAGCCTCTTGCCCCCAACAATCTGGGTCCTCATTTTACCCACCTCGGAAGGATGGGAGGCTGAGCCAACCTTGAGCTAGTCAGGATTGAACTCCTGGCAGTCAGCAGAGTTAGCCTGCAATACTGCATTCTACCACTGTGCACCATGGATGGATGGATGGATGGAAGGACGGAGAAAAGGAAGAACAATAGCAATAGCTCTTAGACTTATGTACCGCTTCACAGTGCTTTTACAGCCCCTCTCTAAATGGTTTACAGAATCAGCCTGTTGCCCCCAACAATCTGGGTCCTCATTTGACCCTCCTCGGAAGGATGGAAGGCTGAGTCAACCTTGCAGAACTAAATGTTGGCCCGCTGTGTGTACAAGGTGTGCGTGGCGAGAAGGAAGGGGAAGCTTCCAAGAGCACAGTCTTGGGTTGCCGATAAAGCAGCCACGTTCTTTCAACTTCACAGAGGAAGGTAGCATTTGTACTTGCAAGATCTGTGTGTTTACACGAGTCTCTCAGGCTACCAATTGCTTCTGGTTTTTTTCCCCTCTCTGGTGCTTGTCTCTGTCTCTGTCTCTTTCTGTCTCTCTCTCCATCTAAAGGGGCTTTCTGTCAACCTCCCCTCTTCAAAGTCCTCCTTTTATCTTGCCCTACGCATTTAACCCTGACTCAAGGAACCTCTCGCCTTCCCCTTTCCTTTGTTTGCAGAGGATTGGGGTTTCCCCCCCCCCTTTAAATTTAAGCCCAGTTCTCCCTCTGGTGTGCTATTTACAAGCCATCACATCGGACTCCACAGAGGCTCCTCCTCGGCGAGCATCAAGTGAACAAGCGTTGCAAAATATTAGGAAAGCCTCCTTACCTTTGAAAGACTCCAGCCAGCCTGTTGGGGGTGGGGACGGGGGCGGGGGGGGGGAAGAGAAAGAGAAGCTGTTCCCCCATAAGGCCCACTTGGTTGCTTAGCAACCGGCTCCGGCAAGATGGAGATAGGGAGAAGAGCAGCTTCCTTCTCCGGGCTTCTCCTCGGCTTGTCAATCTGGAGAGATAAACCTCGGGGGGGGGGGGCGCAAATCGTTTGGGAGGGTGTCCCTGGAGGTGACGATTTTGCTCAAGTAGGGTAAATGAGAGGGAAGTGGCTTGGCCCTCCATCTCCAGAAGAGCTTCCCAAGAGCTAATCACCACTTGGGGAGGGGAAATTGGCAAGCTGCCCGGGGTTGCAGTCAACATGGAAGGGAGAAAGGAGACGCCTTCCCGTTTTCTATGCATGGACAGAGACTTCCTTCATGGCTCCTAGGAAGGGGGCCGGAAGGACTTCAGTTGCAGTGAAGGACTTCAGATTAACAGAGTTGGAAGGGACCTGGTAGGTCATCTAGTCCAACCCTCTGCCCAAGCAGTAGATCCTACACCATTTCTGACAGATGGCTGTCCAGTCTCTTCTTGAAAGCTCCAGTGATGAAGCTCCCACAACTTCCGAAGGCAACTTCTGTTCCATTGGTTGATTGTTCTCACTGCCAGAAAATTCCTCCTTATTTCCAGGTTGAATCTCTCCTTCTTCAATTTCCATCCATTGTTCCTTATCGGGCTTTTGGGTGCTTTGGAGAATAGTTTGACCCCCTCCTCTCTGTGGCAGCCCCTCAAATATTGGAAGACTGCTGTCATGTCTTCCCTGGTCCTTCTCTTCACTAGATTAGCAATGCTCAGTTCCTGTAACCGTTCTTCATATGTTTTAGCCTCCAGCCCCCTCATCATCCTGGTTGCTCTTCTCTGCACTCTTTCCAGAGTCTCCACATCCTTTTTATAGTGTGGGGACCAAAACTGGATGCAGGATTCTAGGTGTGGTCTTACTAAGGCTTTATAGAGTGGTATTAGTACCTCACTTGATCTTGATTGTATCCCTGTGTTGATGCAGCCACGGATTGTGTTGGCTTTTTTGGCAGCCGCAGCACAACGCTAGCTCATACTTCAGCGGAGATCATCCACCAGGATATCTCCATCCCTCTCGCAGGCACTCGAGAGAATGGAGGCAATTCAGTAGGTTTTTTGTTTCGTTTGGTTTCGAATAGTTAAAAATTGTGATTGTGCTGCCAAGGCATGTGAGTTTCGTTTTAGGATCTAGGAAGCTGCTGGCGTCGTAAAATAGCTTTGCATACCAGTTGTTTGATTTTTCTGTCCATCTGTGATGCATTCCGGAGGAGAAGGGGGAAAAAAACACCCAATAAAACACCTAATAAATAATTGGAACGCAGCAGCTCTCTCCTGACTGCATAATGTAGCAGATTAATAAAGTGCTGCGCAACTCAGGTCTTTTAGTTAGACGGCTTGGTTTTGTTTAAAGAAGCATGCAAAAAGGATAAATTAATACAAATTTTTACTGAAGAATTAACTTCCTATAATATGCATTGAGCAATGACATTCTCTCTGTCTCTCTCTCCCTCCCTCTCTCCCTCTTCTCTCCCTCTTCTTTCCCTCTCTCCTCTCCCCCTCACTTCCTCTTCCCTCTTTACCCCCTCCCCCTCTCCCTCTTCTCTCCCTCTCCCTCTTCTCTCCCTCTTCTCTCCCTCTCTCCCTCTTCACTCCCTCTCTCCCTCTTCACCCCCTCTCTCCCTCTCCCTCTTCTCTCCCTCTCTTCTCTCTTGTCTCTTCTCTCTTCCTTTCCCTCTTTCCCCCTCCCTCCCTCCCTCTTTCCCTCTTCTCTCCCTCTCTCCTTCCCTTTCCCTCCTCTCTCTCTCTTCTCTCCCTCCCTCGGTCTCTCTGTATTATTATTATTATTATTATTACTATTATTATTATTATTATTATTATTATTATTATTATTATTATTATTATTATTATTATTATTATTATTATTATTATTATTATTGCAACTGCTAGTGGTAGCAACCTATTAAGCCTGGAAAATAAGTTTTTAGGCACTTGGGAATCAAAGGAAGAAAGAGTCCAGACTGAGTTAGTTTCTGTTTTAATCCAAAGGATATTAGTTATATCTACTTCTGCTAACTGCAGCCAAAGAAGGAAGGCCTCAACTTATTTCAAGAATCAGCTTCCGCAGTAAAAGTTCGATGCTCATCTGAAACACCGCTCTGTGCAATTTTTGGTAGCGAGGAGTGCGGATTTTGGCTGTAGTGGCGCTGAAATGTTGGTTCCCCTCAATTAGCCTGATGACACATCATGAAAGGCATACACGCGTGTCTATGCATGTGTGAATGTTTGCATGCCGCTGATTCTCAGGCTTTTGATTTTGCTAAATTTCATCCCTTCCTTTTCCGTTGTATGTTCCTGCTGCAAACAGATGGCATTCCTGCTATGGTGCCTGCTATTTTTATTACTCGGTTAATTCAGATTTTGAATTCTCTGTGTTTATTTTCTTTTTCTTTTCTTCTTTTTTTAAAAATCTTTAGCTCTGTTTAAAAGCTCCTGGGAGTAAAAGCAGACTAAAATAATTTTCTAAGAGCAGTTACCATGTGCTCTGGGCAACTTCAAAACAATGCAGTGTTACATATCACAGTTTACCCATCCGTTTTAATAATGCTAAGAAACATCTCAGTGGCAGAGAGTAACCAAATAACATATGGAGCAGCATGCAATCCTTTGAGAGCTGAACCTTTTAATTTTTACATTCAATAAATCTAAAATTGCGGAGTTCTTGGTGGTCTCGGAGCTTGGCTGTTTTCTTGAAGACATTTCATGACCCAACTAAGTAATATCATCAGTGCTAGAAGGGGGGAGGAGGAGGAGGAAACTGTGGAGTCCTTGGTGCTCTCTGAGCTTGGTTGTTTTCTTGCAGATGTTTCATTACCCAACTAAATAACACCATCAGTACTAGAAGGGAGTGGGGGTTTGGTCTCAGTTTATATACAAGTGGTTTTCTCTGACAGTGTTGGTGGGAGCGTTCTTCGTGATTCCTTGATGAGACTGTCGTTTACGGTTAGCTGGTTTGTCTGAGTTTGCAGTTCCCTGATTGGGGTTTACTTCTTGGTTATATTATAGAGCAAGCACTTTATATAAACAGAGAGCAAACCCCACTCCTTTCTAGCCCTGATGATGTTACCTAGTTGGGTACCCAAACGTCTAGAAGAAAACAGCCAACCTCGGAGCTCTCCACAATGATGTCGTTTTACTCTTGTGCAAACCAAGCTGATGGGATCATAAAAGTCTTAATCCCAATACATATAAATAAGTCGTGAAAGACAGGCGACCTTGAGCCATCTAGCAAATGAAGATCTCTCTTTTAAAAGCCGGACAGGTGAGGTAGATGCCAGCCCTGTGTTTTCTTTCATCGGCCTACAAACAAGGCCCCTACGTCCTCTCAATCACTTAAGCTCCCTTGCCTCCCTAACATGTCTTCTGTTGATAGTAATTTTACACCCCTTAGTCTCTGGGTATTTACCACCATCCCTGGAGAACATACTGATGGCTTAAAGTAGGATCATTTCCTTCTTGATGGACAGCCGGCACCTGTGGGAGTTTTAATAGCCTCTCTGCCCGAAGGCCTGTCAGAAGGTACCGCAGGAGATGTGAGCTACTACCTTACAACTGAGGCACTGGCAAAGGAAGGAAGGCCTGTTGGGAGATCAATGAATAGCTAAGGGAGAAGGGAGAGAGAGGGAGAGAAAATGAGAGAGAGAGAGAGAGAGAGAGAGAGAGAGAGAGAGAGAGAGAGAGAGAGAGAGAGAGAGACAAAAGAGAGAAAATGAGAGAGAGAGAAAAGAGAGAGAGAGACAGACAAGAGTGAGAGAGAGAGAAAGACAGGAGAGAGAGAGAGAGAAAATGAGAGAGAGAAGAGAGAAACAGACATGAGAGAGAGAGAGACAGGAAGAGAGAGAGAGAAAATGAGAGAGGGAGAGAGAGAATGAATGAATGAATGAATGAATGAGGATTTGCAGCAAAGACTTTATAGGAAATTTCACCCTGGAGAAACCTAGGCCAGATAGCTGGAGAAATACAGCATTTTCCACCACGGTTTCTGCCAAGCTTCTCCAGAATAGAGTTTATTTTCTGATCAGGTCTTATTTTTGGGGAAAATACGGTACTAAATGCACCCATCTGGCTGACAATCTTAACTGGGGCTTATTTTGGGGGTAGGGCTTATATTACGAGCATCCTGGAAAATCATGCTAGGGCTTATTTTCCGGTTGGGTCCTATTTTCGAGGAAACAGGGTATCTTCCAGTACTTCAAGGGCTGTCACAGGGAAGAGGTGGCCAATTTATTCTCCAAAACATCTCAGGATAGGACAAGAAGCAATGGGTGGAAGCTCCTCGGAGGAAGATACAACCTGAAAATAAGGAAGAATTTCCTGACAGTGAGGACTATTAATCAATGCAATAAACTTGCGTCCCGAAGTTGCGGTTGTTCCAATCACTGGAGGTTTTCAGGAAAAAGATAGGACAATCATTTGTCCTGGATGGTCTACCTACCTTGGGCCGGGGATTGGACTGGAAGACCTCCAAGGTCCGTTCCAGCCCTGTGATTCTATAATTCTGAGGCATGGAGATACTCTTAACAAACCATCTGTTGCCTTTCTAGTGTGTCAAAGGTCCATCCATGAAAACTCAATTCAGCCCCTCTAATGGAAGATCAAAAGTGGCTTCAAAAACGATCAGAACTCCTTAAGACGAAGAGGAAAGGAGGAGAGGAAAATAACATGGAAACGGATGGAAAACATGAGCCTTGATAGTAATAGGATGACAATCCCGGTCACCATGACTACGGGGTGTCCTTTAGGATCAGAAGAAAAACATCTCCAGATCCTTTGGAGAAGATTGTGGAAAGATCTCTTTATCAGTGCAAATCCCCCCCCCTTTTTTTTGCCTTGGAATTGAATCGCTGGTGCTTCAATCTCGCAAGCCGCAAATGCTCTGGGCGATCGTTCCAGCTGTCACTTCCCTTCCCAAAGCCTCAGATGGAAATACATGAGTTATTGATGATGAAGCAATTTTGACTGATTAATGTAGTGCCATCTCCTGAGTAGCTTCTAATTGAAGGTAGACAGTTATTGATTTATGCTGGTGTTTTGCGTTCAATTTAACACTTATTTCATAGATATTTTGTTTCGGTTTCTAGATCCCCGAGGAGCGTTTGTTATTGAAACGTGCTAGGCTGATAATATGGAATAATTAAATTACTATATATATAAATAGGACCCACCGGAAAATAAGTCCTAGTATGATCTTTCAGGATGCCCAGTTAAGATTGTCGGCCAGATGAATGCGTTTAGTATCGTATTTCCCCCAAAATAAGACCAACTAGAAAATAAGACCTAATGAGTCTTTTGGAGCAAAAATTAATATAAGACCCGGTCTTTTCGATAAGATAGATAGAAAGAAGATGGAGAGAGAGAGAAGATGGATGGATGGATAGAAGATGGAGAGAGAGAGAGAGAAGATGGAGGGAGAGATGATAGATAGATAGATAGATAGATAGATAGATAGATAGATAGATAGATAGATAGATGATAGAGTTTACTAGCTCCAAACCTAGTTAGTCTTAAGAAAAATCGAATGTTTCCTCCAGCAGGGAGGTCACAATGTTGATGAACTCGCCCTACAAGCTGTAATATAATTTGGAGGGCTCTGATTGTGCCTCTTGTTGTTGTGATTTTTTGGGGTGGCTGTTTTCCTGAGATTTATTATATTCTTTTTATAAACACCGCCCGGAGTTACATTTTTGCAAGCTGGACAGCCCTATAAAGCTAAATAAATAAATTTAAGAAAGCAAAGGTGATTGGGTCAGCTGAATTCCCAAAGGGCCGCTTGGAGTGGAGTTCACAGTAGGGAATGCTGCCATTTTCACCTCCGTGAAGTCCCACCCGTAGAGGTTTCCTTTGGCCTCCCATAGTGTTCTAATGCTTGCCTAAAATCAGTGGTGGGATTCAGCCAGTTCGCACCTATTCGGGAGAACCGGTTGTTAACTTTCTAAGCAGTTTGGAGAACTGGTTGTTGGAAGAAATCTCCTTTTGTTTTTTTCCACTTTACAGGGCTAATCCTGTAAGGAAGGCAGGAAGGAAACATTCTGGCATTGTTTCTAGCCTAATCTTTATTGCCTTGCTTACAGAAACTGCCTCTCTGGTTAACCCTTATTACATTGTAACATCTAAAGTGAAGTGCCCATCGAGGTGAGTGACGTTGAGTTGGGCATGCCCACACGGTCACATGACCACCGAGCCACGCCTACCTAGATGGTTATTAGGACAGAGAACTGGTTATTAAATTATTTCAATCCCACCACTGCCTAAAATGAACAATAAGTGAGGCTGTCTGGCTTCAGCATGTGTTTCCAAGGAGCCAAACACAAGCACCCCATCCATTGTTGCATGTTGTTGCAGTAAAAATAAATAATTGTCACGAATTTAGGCATCCAGCTGTACGGGGTTGTTTCCTTCCCTCTCTGTTGGCTACAAGTCAAGCTATTTTTTATTTTATACACACACACATGCACACACACACACACACACACACACACAGTCTATTTCTGAGCTGCGTTCAAGGTTCTGAGCTGAGAAACAGACTTGTGCAGCTGTAGATATTAGATCAGATTAGCATATCCATTTCAAGGACTTTCAGATTCAAAACTGGGTGAAAGTTAACTAAAACAAGAGCTTTATTGTTTTTCCAAGTGCAGTTCATGGTACGAAAGCTTGAATTGAGACAGCTGGTGAGCCTTTTTTTATTTTTATTTTTGTTATGATTTATTTATTTATTATGAAATTTATTTGCTTTGGGTGGCGCACAAAATCACTTTTTTTTGCATCAGTCAGTTGGTTAACAGGCCTTCTTTTTTTAAAAAAAATTGCAGCCTCTTGCAAATTGAGATTCTACAACTTTTTTGCTTTTACACAGCAATATGTACAAGCCATTTCTATAACAATAAAGGTAAAAGTTTCCCTCGCACATATGTGCTAGTCGTTCCTGACTCTAGGGGGCGGTGCTCATTTCCGTTTCAAAGCCAAAGAGCCAGTGCTGTCTGAAGATGTCTCCGTGGTCATGTGGCCGGCATGACTCAACGCCAAAGGCGCACGGAACGCTGTTATCTTCCTACCAAAGGTGATCCCTGTTTTTCTACTTGCATTTTTTACCTGCTTTCGAACTGCTAGGTTGGCAGAAGCTGGGACAAG